>NC_091703.1:900000-1167500 GCF_041296265.1 Equus caballus | reverse complement strand
TGTGGCATCTCTGCTGTCACACTCCACCTGTCGTCTATGACTTCCTGCATCACTCTTTCCCTCACGTCACTGATCTCATGTGTCACACTCCCCTGGCATCTTTGACTTTGCGTGTCACACTCCTCCTGGCATCACAGATTTTTGTGTAACACAACACAAAGAATTACTGACTCTGTGGGTAACACTCTCCTTGGTATCTCTGACTTCATGTGAACACTCCCCTAGGCATCTCTGACTTCGTGTGAAACACTCCACATCGTATTTCTTACTTTGTGTATAACACTCCCCCATATTGTCTTCAACTTTGTGTGTAACACTCCACGTCTCATCTCTGACTTCATGGATAACATCTCCCCAGGTGTCTGTGATTTGTATATAACATGCCACGAGGCATCTCAGACTTTGCTTGGTGCACATCGTGTCATGTCTCTGACTTCATGTGTAACACTCAATTTGGCCTTTCTGGCTTCGAGTCTAACACTATTCCGTGGAGTTTCAGACTACATGAATAACACTCACACTGGCACCTCTGATGTCATGTGTCAGACTCCCTCTGGCACCTCTCACTTTGAGCATAACACTTCGTTGCCTCTCTGACATTGGGTGTCACATTCCACCTGATGTCTCTAACTTTGTGTGTTGCACACCCTCTGGTGTCTCTTATTTTTGTTTAACACACCACATGGTTCCTCTGCCTTCATGTGACACACTTCTCCTGGCATCTCTGACTTTGTGTGTCACGCTTAAAGTGGTGTCTGTGACTTTGTGTGTAATAATGTGGCATTTCTGACTACATGTGTAAACAGTCCAAGTGGCGTCTATGACTTCTTGTGTAACACTCACCCTGGCATCCCTGACTTCTTGTGTAACACTACACATGTTATTTCTTCCTTTGTGTATAAAACTCCCCCGTGCTGTCTCTGACTTCATGTGTAAAACTCCCCAGGCATCTCAGACTTCTTCGCAACACTCCCACTGGCGTCTCTGACTTCATGTGTCACACTCCCACTGGCACCTCGGACTTGCTGTAAAACACTCCACGTTGTGTCTCTGCCTTCCTGTGTCACACGCTGTCTGACATCTCAGACTGCATGGGTAACAGTCACTGTGGAATCCCTGATTTCATTTGTAAGACTCCCTCTGGTGTCTATGAGTTCCTTTTTAACACCACATGACATAACTGACTGGTTGTACAACACACCCCCTGGTGTCAGTGACTTCATGTGTAACCTGCCATGTGATGTTTCTGCCTTTGTGTGTAGCACTCACAACAGCATCTCTGAATTCGTGTGTAGCAGTCTCCCAGGCATCACACACTTCGTTTGTAACAGTCCCACAGGTGTCTCTCAGTTCGTGAGTCACATTCCCCCGTCGTCTTTGATTCATGTGTCATTCTCCTGTTGGTATCTTTGACTTCGTGTGTCACACTTCCCCTGGTTGCTTTGGTTCATTTGGAACACTCCACCTGGTGTCTCAGACTTCATGTCTAACAGTCATGACATTGACTCTTACTTCTTGTGTCACTTTCCACCTTGCTTCGCTGAGTTGGTGTATCTCACATCCTATGGCATATTTGACTTAGTGTACAACACACCCAGTGGCATCTCTGACTTCATGTGACACACGCCCCCTTGTGTCTCTGAGTTCATGTGTCACACTCCCACTGCTGTCTATAACTTCGTGTATAACAATTCCACTGGCATTTCTGACTTCGTGTATAACACGCCCCTGTCACCTCTGACATCATGTGTACCATTCACCATGGCTTCTCTGACTTCATGTGTCAAAATCCCTCTGGGGTCTCTAACTTCTTGTGTCACAATGCCCCTGGAGTCTCTGACTTTGTGTGTAACACACCCCATTGTGCCTCTGACTTCTTGTGTCACACATCCCTGGCATCTCTGTCTTCATGTGTCATATTCCTATGTCATCTATGAGTTCATGGGTAAAACTGCATGTGGTGTCTCAGACTTTATGTGTAAAAACCCCCATGGCATCTCTGAATTTGTGAGTAATACATCCACAGGAGTCTTTCAAATCGTGTATAGCAGTTCACCTTGCATCAGTGACTCCGTGTGTAACACTCTCCATTGCACCTCAAACTTTGTATTTCACAGTGTCCCTGGCCTCTCTGATTTCCTGGATAACCCTCTCTGTGGTGTCTCTGACCTTGAGTGTAACATTACACATGGCATCTGACTTTGAGCATCACACTCGACTTGTCATTTATGACTTCATGTATCACACACACCCTGGCATCTCAGACAGTGTGTAACACTCACGCTGGTGTCTCTGAGTTCATGTATCATAATCCCCCTAGCTTCTCTAAAAAGTTAGAGAAATCTAAAAAGTTAGACTGTGTTTGTCACAATCACCCTTGCATCTCTGACTTTGTGTGTAGTACTCCCAGTGGTGCTTCTAACACTGAGTCATATTTCCCTGGCATCTCTGACTTTGTGTGTCATGCTTCTTCTGGCATCTCTGACTTTGTATGTCACACTTTACAAGGTGTCACTGACTTCATGTGTAACACACTTCCTGGTGTCTTGACTTCCTGTGTAACACTAGCCCTGGGGTTTCAGATTTGTGTCATACCCCCAGCATCTCAGATTTTGTGTGTAATACTCCCACTAACGTCTCTGACTTTGTGTGTGTCACACTTCCTATGGTGTCTCTGACTTTGTGTGTCACACAGACACTGGTATCTCTGACTTCTTGTGTAACACTACCCCTGGTGTTTCTGGCTTGTGTCACACTCCCCCTGGTGTTGCTGTCTTCTTGTATCACACTCCCCATAGTGTCTGTGACTTCCAGTTTCACACTCCCCCTGTCATCTCTGAATTTGTGTCTCACACTCCCACTGTTGAATCTGACATGTGTGTCATACTTCACCTGGCCTCCCTGACTTCATATATCAGACTCACATTTGTGTCTCTGACTTTGTGTATCACACACCCCATGGCGTCTCTGATCTCATGTGTCACACTCCCTCTTTTGTCTCTGAGATAGTGTGTCACACTCAACCTGCCATCTATAACTCCATGTGTAACACACACTGGTATCTCTGACATCGTGTATAACATACCCCCTGGCATCTCTGACTTGGTTTGTAATATTCCCCATGGCGTCTCTGACTTCGAGTGTCACATACAACCTGATGTCTCTCACTTCATCTGTTATACACTCTGTGGCGTCTCTCACTTCCTGTGTAACACTCATGCTTGTGTCTCCACTTACTGCATAATACTCCCCCTGGCTTCTCTGACCTCTTGCATAACACTACCCAGTGGCATCTCTGATTTTGTGTGTAACACTCCCTCAGTCATCTCCGACTTCATATGTTACCCTCCCACTGGCATCTCTGACTACTTGTGTCACAATCTTGCTGGCATCTCTACATTGTGTCTTTGTCTTCATGTGTCACGTGCTGCCTGTCATCTGGAACTGCATGTGTAACATTCACTGTGGCATCTTTGATTTCATTTGTAATACTCCCCTTGGTGTCTATGACTTCTTGATTATCACCACATCTGGCTTCTCTGGGTGGATGTGTAACACTTGCCTTGCTGTCTCTGAGATCATGTTTGAGACTCCAACTATAGTCTCCGACTTCGTGTGTCACACTCCTTCTGGTGTGTCTGACATTGTCCATCACACTCACACTCCATCTATAACTTCCTGTGTCACTCACTCACTGATGTCTCTGATGTCATGTGTAACACTCCATGTGGCCTATCTGACTTCATGTGTAACACTACCCCTGTTTGTCTCTGGCTCTGTGTGTAACCCTCCCCCTGGTATTTATGACTTCATGTGTAGCGCTCTGCCTGGCAACTCTGTCTTCACATATAACACTCTTCATGGCGTCTCTGAATTCATTTGTCACCGTCTCCCTGGTGTCTCTGACATTGTGTGTAACACTCCATGTGTCCACTCTGACTTCATCTGTAACAGCCACCCTGCTGTCTCCAGATCCATGTGTTACCCTCCTTCTAGTGTCTATGTCTTCATGTGTAACACTCCACGTGGCATCTCTGCCTTCATGTGTAACACTCCCCATGGTGTCTCTCACTTCTTGTGTCACACCCTGTGTAACACACCCGAGTTTGTCTGTGTCACTGTGTGATACAATAACATTGTCATCTCTGACATCATGTGTTAAAAACCCCCTGGTGTCTTTGACATTGTGGGTAACACTCCCCTTTGGCATCTGTGAATTTGTGTGTCACACTTCCCTTGTTGAATATGACTTCATGTGTCACTCTCCCACTGGTGTCTCTGACTTTGTGTCACACTCCCACTTGCATTGTGGATTTTGTGTCTAACACACCACATGGCGTTTCTGACTCTGTGTGTAACAGTCCCCCTGCCATCTCTGGCTCCATGTGTACCAATCCCCTGGTGTCTCCGACTTTGTGTGTAACGCTCCACTTTACCTCTCTGATTTCCTGGGTAACTCTCAATGTGGCATCTCTGAATTCATGTGTAATTCTCCTACGTGGCATCTCCAAATTACTGTATCACACTCCCCATATGGTCCCTGACTTAGTGTGTCACACTCCTCCTGTCATCTCTGACATTGTATGTTTCACTCGACCTGGCATCTCTGACTCCATGTGTAACACTCAAGCTGGTGTCTCTGGCTTCGTGTGTCATGATGTCGCTGGCATCTCAGACTTCTTCTTTACCACTCCCCCTGGTGTCTTTGACTTTTTGCATAACACTAACCATTGAAATCTCTGACTTTGTGTGTAACACTCCCCCTGGTGTCTCTGACTTCCTTTGTAACACTCCACAGGGCATCTTAGACTTCATTTGGTACACATCCCCTCATCTCACTTCACATGTAACACTAAACATGGCCTTTCTGGTTCGAGTGTAACACTCCCGCATGGAGTTTCAGAGTACTTGTGTAACACTCACTCTGACGTCTCTGATTTCATTGTCAAACTACCCCTGGTGTCTCTCACTTCGCGTGTAACACACACTGCTTCATCATATGTCATGTGTCACAATCCATCTATCTTCTCTGACTTCATGAGTCACAGTCCCTCTGGCATCTGTGATTTTCTGTGTAACATTCCAATTAGCCCCTCTGTTCTTCGTGTGTCACACTTCCTTTGGCATCTCTGACTTTGTGTGTAACACATTCCCTGGTATCTCTCACATCCTGTGTAACACTCTCATTATCATCTCTGACTTTGTGTGTCACACTGTGCTTTGGGTCTCTGACTTCTTGTGTCAAAATCCCCTGGCATCTCTGACTTCGTGTGTCACTCTCCCCCTGGCGTCACTGACTTCATGTGTAACACTCCACGTGGCATCTATGACTTCTTGTGAAACAGTCCCCCTGGCATCCCTACTTCGTGTGTAACACTACATATGCTATTTCTCCCTTCATGTGTACAACACCCCCTGTCGCATCTCTGACTTTGTGTGTAAATCCCAGGCATCTCTAAGTTCATGTGTAACACTCCCCCATGTCTGTGACTTTGTGTGCCACAGACACCCTGGCTTCTCTCCCTTCAACTGTAACACTCCATGTGTCCTTTCTGACTTTCTGCATAACACTACTCCTTGTGGCTCATACTCCACATGTAACTCTGCCCCTCGTGTCTCTCCTTCATGTGTAACTCTCCCCATGGCAACTCTGACTTCTTGCAGAACACTCACGCTGTCATCTATGACTTTGTGTGTAACACTTGCCTTCATGTCTACGACTTCGTGTGTAACACTCCACTTGGCGTCTCTGACTTCATGTGTAACACTCTCCGTTGCAAGTCTGACTTTGTGTGTCACAGTCTCACTTGTCTTTCTGACTTCCTGTGTAACACTCAACGTGGCCTCTCTGACTTCGTGTGTAACTCTCACCATGGTGTCTCTGACTCCATGTGTATCACTCCTTCTGCTGTCTCTGACTTTGCATGTAACACTACACTAGGTGTCTCTGTCTTCTTTTGTCATTCTCCCCATGGCGTCTCTGACTGCTTGTGTAACACTCACACTGTCATCTCTGACTTGGTGCATAACACTGCCCTTGGGATCTCTCATAACGTATGTCACACTCCACATGGCGTTTCTTCCTTTGTGTTTAGCACTCTCCCTTGTCATCTCAGAATTCGTCTGTAACACTCCACATGGCATCTCTGACTTTGTGTGTCACTTTCCCCCTTCATCTCTGAATTTGAGTGTAAAACTTCTTGTGGTGTCTTTGGTTTTATGTGTCTTTCTCCGTCAGGCATCTCGAGTTCATTTGTAACACTCCACATGGCATCTCTGTCTTTGTTTATAACATCCTCTTTGGTGTCTCATACTTTCTGTGTCAAGATCCACGTGGCATCTCTAACATCACATTTCACACCACCCCTAATCTCTCTGACTTTATGTGTAATACTCACCATGGCGCCTCTGACTTCATGTGTCACAGTCCACCTGGCATCTCTAACTTCATGTGTCACGGTCCCTCTGGTGTCTCTGACTTTGTGTGTCACATTTACAATGGTGCCTTTAACCTTGTGTTTCACACTTCCTCTGGGGACTTCTTCTGCCACGCTTCTGGAGGCGTCTCTGACTTTGTTTGTAACACACACTCCCCTGTGTCTCTGAGTTAGTGCATCACACCGCCCTGGCCATCTATATCTTTGTGTCTAACACTCTGAGGGGAGTCTGATTCATGTATAACACTCACACTGGGTTCTCTGAATTTGTATGTAACATTCCCCAAGGTGTGTCTAACTTCAAGGATCACACTCGGCCTGTCGTGTCTGACTTTTTGTGTTACACTCCCCTTGGTGTCTCTGACTTCATGCGCAACCCACCTGTTGGTGTATCTGACTTCATGTGTCACACTCCAAATGGCATCTCTGACTTCCTGTGTTAACACTCCACATGGCATTTCTGCCTTCCTATGTAACACTCCCCTGTGTCATCTTGGACATTATGTTTAACACTCCACATTGGCATCTCTGACTTCATGTGTCACACACCCAATGTCATCTCTGACTTCGTGTGTCACTGTCTCCCTGGTGTCTGTGACATCATGTGTAACACTCCAGTTGGTGTTTTTAACTTCGTGCATAAACTCCCCTGGTGTCTTTGACATCCTTTATAACACACCACCTGGCATCTCTGACTTCCGGTTTAACCCTCTACCTACAGTCTGTGACTTCTTATGTCCCACTCCCCATTGTGCCTCTGATTTTTTTGTGTCATACTCCCCCTGCCTTATATAACATCGTGTGTTTCACCCCCACTGGCATTCTGAGTGTAACACGACACAAGGTGTCTCTGACTTTGTGTGTTTGACTTCCCCTGGTGTTCCTGAACTCGTGATTAACAGTCCCTCTGGTATGTTTGACTTCTTGTCTAACACTCCCTCCAGTGTTTTTGACTTTGTGCTCAACACAACCCCCAGTCTCTGAATTCATGTCTCACACTCCCCTGTCATCACTGACTTTGTGTGTCACTCTCCCGCTGGTGTCTTTGACTTCATGTTTAACACTCCACCTTGTGTCTTTTGCTTCATGCCTAACAATCCCAGTGCTGTCTTTCAGTCAGTTTCTAACACTCGACCTGGAGTCTCTGACTTCGAGTCACACTACTGTGTTCTCTGACTTTGTGTTTCACAATCCACCTGTTGTCACTGACTTCATGTGTAACACTCCCCATACCATCACTGATTTCGTTTGTAACACTCCCTGTGGCATCTCTGACTTTGTGTGTAACAATCACCCTCGTGTCTCTGACTCCATTGTAACACTTCCCATGCCGTCTCTGACTTTGTGTCTAACACTTCCCCTGGCCTCTGTGACTTTGTGTGTAGCATTCCTCATGGAGTCTCTGAATTCAAGTGTGACACAGGACTTATCATCTCTGACTTCATGTGTCACAAACCCCATGGCATCTCTGACTGTGTGTGTGACCCATTTCCTGGTGTCTCTGACTCCCTGAAAAACACTACCTCTGGTGTTTCTGACTTTGTGTCACTCTCTCCATGGCATCTCAGATTTTGTGTGTAATAGTCCATGTTGCTTCTCTGTCTTCATCTGTCACACTCCCAATGGCATTTCTGACTTCTTGTGCCACACTCCACTGACGTCTCCAGCTTGGTGTGTAACACTCAATATGGCATCTCTGATTTCGTGTGTCACAATCTGCCTGGTATCTCTAACTTTGTGTGTGAGACTCCCACTGTCATCTATGCATTTGTATGTAACACATCCCATCTTGACGAGACTACACATGTCACACTTCCCCTGGCATTCTGACTTAGTGTGTCATACAGTCCCAGGTGTCTCTGACTTCCTGTGTAACAATAGCCCTAGTGTTTCTGACATGGGTCACACTCCTCCTTGTGTCTCAGATTTCCTGTGGAACACTCTCCATGTCATCTCTGATTTCATGCGTAACACAATCCATGGTACTTCTGCCTCCATGTGTCACAATCCCTCTGGTGTCTCTGAGTCCATGTGTCACACTACTCCTGGCATCTATAACTTTGTGTACAATACTCCACATGGAATCTCTAACTTCATGTTTAACATTCACCCTGATGTCTTTGACTTTGGCCATAACACTCCCCATTGGCATCTCTGACTTTGTGTGTCACACACTCCCTGCTGTCTCTGACTTTGTGTGTAACACCCTCCAGGCATCACTGACTTCGTGTGTCACAGTCCCCCTGTCATCTCTGACTTCGTGGGTAATACACCCCATGGCATCTGCTACTTTGTGTTTCACAAGTCCCCTGTCATCTCTGATGTCATCTATAAGACTCTCCATCTCATCTGTCTTCCTTTGTCACACTGCTTCTTGCATCTCTAACTTCCTTGATCACACTCCCCATGACGTCTTTGAATTGGGGTGTCACTCTCTCTGTGGCATTGCAGACTTCGTGTGTAACTCTCTATGTGGCATCTCTGACTTCTTGTGTAACACCCCCCCTGCTGTCTCTTCATGTATTACACTTTACATGGCATTTCTGCCTTCATGTGTAACACATCCCCATGGCATCTCGGACATCGTGTGTCACAACCACGTGGCATCTCTGACTTTGTGTGTTACACTACCCATGGTGTCTCCAGGTTAGTGTGTAACACTCTCCATGGTATCTTTGACTTTGTGTGTCACAATCTGCCTGGCATCTCTAACTTTGTGTCTCACACTCCCTCTGGCATCTCTGACTTTGTGTGTAACACATCACATGGTGCCTCTGACTTCATATGTCACTCTTCCCCTGGGGTTTCTGACTTTGTGTGTCACACTTCTTGTGGTGTCTCTTACTTGTTGTGTAACACACATCCTCGTGTCTTTGACTTTGTGTCACCCTCCACCTGTGTCTCAGATTTCTTGTGTAAATCTCCCCTGGTGTCTCTGTCTTCACTTGTCATACTCCATGTGGTGTTCATGACTTCATGTATCACAGTCCCCCTGCCATCCCTGACTTGGTGCATAATGCTCCCTTTATTATTGTTGTTTCATGCGTAACGTACCCCCTGCCATCTCAACCTTTGTTTGTCACACTCCACCTGTCCTCTCTGAATTTGTTGTCAAAAACCCCCTCATGTCTGTGACTTCATGTGTAACACTACCCCTCAAATCTCTGAAATAATGCACCACAATCACCCTTTCTTCTCCCATTTTGTGTGTTACAGCTAAGCTTGTGTCACCGACTCTGTGTATAACACTCTCCATGGCGTGTCTGACTTTGTGTGTAACACTCCTCCACTCATTTCTTACTCCGTGTCTAATACTTCCCCATGGTGTCTCTGACTTAATGTATCACACTTCCTGAGGCATCTCTCACATTGTACGTAACACTCCACCTGTCATCTCTTACTTCTTGTTTCCCTCTCCCTCTGGTGTCTCTGACATCTGTAACACTTGTCATGGCCTCTTTGACTTCATGTGTAACACTACCCCTGGCATCTCAGACTTCATGTGTCACAATTGACCCTTTGTCTCTGACTTTCTATGTCACACGCCCCATGCCATCTCTGAGTGCCTGCACAAGACACCCCCTGGTGTCTATGATTTCATTTGTAACACTTCCACTGACATTTCTGACTTCGTGTATAACACTCCAATTTGTGTCTGTGTCTTCATGCATAAGAGTCCCACCAGAATCTCTGAATCCGTATGTAACACTTCACCTGGTGTTTATGACTTTGTGTGTCACAATCAGCCTGATGTCTATCTCTTCATGTGTAACACTCCCATTGGAGTCTCAGCCCTCGTGTATGACACTTCCCATGTGGTCTCTGAATGTGTGCGTAACATTCCCTGACATGTCTCTGAATCAAGGTCACACGACCCGTCATCTCAGGCTTCATGTGTCACAGTCCCTTTGGCATATCTGACTTTGTGTGTAACACACCCCATGGTGTCTCAGACTTCCTGCCTAACACTGCCACAGGCATCACTGATTTTATGTGTAACACATCTCATGGCATCTCTGAATTTGTGTGTGGCACTCCAGCTCGTGTCTCTGACTTTGTGTGTCACAGTCCCCCTTGTTCCTCTGACATCATGTCACACTCCCCCTTGTGTTTCTGAGTTCTTTCATCATAGGTCCCCTACTGCCTATATCTTTGTGTGTAACACTCCCACTGATGTCTGTTACTTTGTGTATAACACTCGCCCTGGCTCATCTGACTTTGTGTGTAACAGTCCCCATGGTGCCTCAGATATCACGTCACACATCCTTTGTGTCTCTAACTTCATGTGTCACACTCACTGTGGTGTCTCTGACAGTCATGTGTAACACACACACACTTGTGTCTCTGACTTACTGTGTAACACTCTCCCTTGTTTTTCTGACTTTGTGTCATACTCCTCCTGGTGTCTCAGGTACCACATGTAACCATCTCTATGGCATCTCTGATTTCGTTTGTAACTGATGTCCTAGTGTCTATGACTTCCTGTGTAACACGTGGTGTCACTGAATTTGTGTGTAACACTCCCACTGGAGTCTCAGATTTTGTGCTTCACACTCTCCCTGGCATCTCTGACTACATCTGTCACATTGCCCTGGCATCTATGGCTTGATCTGTCTCACACACCCCTGTGTCTCTGACTTCCTGTGTAACACTACCATTGGCTTTTCTGACTTCTTGTGTCACACACACCCTTGTGTCTCAGACTTCATGTGTAACATTCCACCTGGAGTCTCTGACTTCATGTGTAACACTCCCCATGGCATCTCTGCCTTAGTGTGTCACTCTCCACCTTACATCATGGAATTTGTGTTTAACATACCCCAAGGAGTCTCTGACCTTGTGCATAACACACCCTCTGTCATCTTTGACTGAGACTTTCACACTTCCTTGTGGCATCTCTGACATTATGTGTCACATTCCCTGCGGTGTTTCTCAAGTTGTGTGTAACACTCCACCTGTCTTCTTCGACTCCTTGTGTAACTCTCCCTCTGGCATCTCTGAGTTAGTGAGTCACACTCCAAATATCATGTATGACTTTGTGGGTAATAAGGCACGTGGAGTCTCTGACTGTGTATAACACACCCAAGTTGCATCCCTAAATTCATGAGTAATACTCCCCCAGGTATCTGTGAATTCGTGTGTAACACTGCCAATGGTGTCACTTACTTCACATTTCACAGTAACCCTGGCATCTCTAACTTTGTGTGTAACACTCCATATGGCCTCTAAAACGTCCTGTGTAGCACTCACCCTGACGTCTCTGAGTCTCTGTGTAACACACCCTGTGGTGTCCCTGACTTCGTGTGCAACACTCCCCTTCATGTGTTTCACTTTGTGCCCAATACTCCCCCTTGGCATCTCACAATTTCTGAGTCAAACTCACCCAGGCATCACTGACTTCATGTTTCACACTTCCTCCTGTGGTCTCTGACATGGTTTGTCATACTACCCCTGGTGTCACTGAATTCATTTGTAACACTCCCCCTGGCATCTCTTACATTGTGTGTTACACTCCCTGTGGTGTATCTGACATTCTCCCTGTCATCTCTAACTTGTGTAACTCTCCCCCTGGCATCACTGACATTGTGTGTCACACTCCCTCTTTCATCTATGACTTTGTGTATAACACTGCACGTGCCATCTCTGAATTTCTGAGTAACACTCCCCATAGTCTCTCTGGCTTCATGTGACCAATCCCCTTGCTGTCTCTGGGATCATGTTTAACATCAAACGTAGTCTCTCTGACTTTATGTGTAACTGTTCTATGTGGTGTCTGAATTCGTATATCACAGTCCACCTTTCTTCTCTGAATTAGTGTGAAACACTCCTTCTGGTGACTCTGACTTCTGATGTCACACTCAACCTGGTGTCACTGACTTCAAGTGTAACACTCACCCTGGTGTATCTGACTTCATATGTCACACTCCCCCTGGCATCCCAAACGTTGTGTGTAACACTCCACATGCCATCTCTGACTTAATGTGTAACACTTCTCCTGTTTTCTTTGACTAATTGTATAACAGCCCTCATGGTATCTCTGAATTTGTGTGTAACACTCCCCCTGGTGATTCTGACTTCCGGTGTAACACTACACATGGCATCTCTGATTTTCAGTGTAATGCTGACCCTTGTGTTTTTGACTTTGTGCATAACAATCCCCATTGGCATCTCTGAATTGGTGTGTCACACACTCTCTGATGTCTCTGGCTTCCTGTATAACACTACCCCTGGTGTTTCTGATATTGTCTGTCACACAGCACCTGGTGTCTCCAATTCATGTGTAACAATCCCTATTTTGTCTGTGACTTCGTGTGTCACACTCAGCCTGGCATCCTGACTACATATGTGACACTCCCCATGTCATCTCTGACTTGTGTAAAACTGCATGTGGTGTCTCTGATTTCAAGTGTCACAATCTGTCTGATGTCCCTGAGTTCATGCATCACACTGCCTCTGCTTTCTATAACTTCACGTGTAGCACACCATCTGGCATCTCGTACATCCTGTATAACACTTCCCCTTGCATCTCAGACTTCACATATAACATTCCCCGTTGCATATCAGACTTTGAATGTCAAACAGTCCTGTCATGTCTGACTACATGTGTCACACTACATGTGGCATCTCTGACATGTGTGTCACACTCCCTGTAGCATCTCTGACTTTCTGCATAACACTCCCCCTGGTTTCTCTGTCTTCATGAGTAATATGCCCCTGATGTCTGTGACTTCATGTGTTTCACTCACCCGTGTCATCTCTGACTTCGTGTGTTACACTCCCTCTGGTGTCTCTGAGTTCACGTGCCACACTGAGCCTGCCATGTATTACCTCATTTGTAACACTCTCAAAGGCCTCTCTGACTTCATTTGTTATATACCGCTTGACATCTCTGTCTTCATGTGTAACACTCCATGTTGTGTCTCTTACTCTGTGTTTAACATTCCACATGGCATCTGTGACTTCGTATGTAACACTCCTCCTGGCGTGTATGACTTTGTGTGTACCAATCTGCTTTGTGTTGTAACTTCCTGTCTGTCACTCCACTTGTCATCTGTAACTTCCTTTGTCACTCTCCTCTTTGGAGTCTATGACTTCATCTGTCAAACACACCCTGTAGTCTCTGATGTCACGTGTAACACTCCACATGTTCTGTCAGAGTTGGTATGTAACACTCACCCTGCTGTCTCCGACTTTGTTTGCAACAGTCACACTCGTGTCTGACTTCCTGTGTAACACTCCACTTGTCATCTCTGTCTTCATGTCATACTCTGCCTGTCATTTCTGACTTCATGTGTAACTCCAAGCATGGCGCCTCTGACTTCATGTGTCTCTCTCCTACATTGCATCTCTGAATTCATGTATAAAACTCCTCACATCATCTCTCACTTTGTGCATAACACTATCCCTCTCATCTCTGACTTCGTGTGTCACATTCCACCTTGCATCTTTGACTTCAGTCATAACACTCCCCCAGTGTCTTTGAGTATGTGTATCATACTCCTCTAGCATCTTTGATTATGTGTGTCACACCTCCTTTCATCTATATCTTAGTGTGTAACATTCCCACAGAAGTCTCTGACTTCATGTGTTACATTCCCCCTGGTGTCTCTGAATTTGTGTGTCACAGTACCGCTGGTTTCTCTGACATCATGTGTAACACTCCACGTGTCCTCTCCAACATCATGTGTAACACTCTCCCTGCTGTCTCTGACTTCATTTGGAACACTTACCCTGGCATCTCAGACTTCATGTATAACAATCCAACCGAAGTCTCTGAGCTCGTGTGTAACACTCTACCTGGCATCTCTGACTTTGTCTCTAACACTCCCCCTGGCATCTCTCACTTCATGTGTAGAACTCCACCTGGTGTCACTGACTTCGTTTATGACATTCCCCATTGCATCTCTGAAATCATGCATGACACTTACCCTGTCATCTCTGACTTCATGCCTAACTCTTCCACTGGCGTAACTGACTTCTTGTGTAACACACCTCCAGGAGTCTCTCAGTTCCTGTGTAACACTACCCCTGTCATCTCAGACTTTGTGCATAACACTCCTACTGGTCTCTCTGACATGCTGTGTGACATTCCCCTTGCTGTCTTTGACTTCTTGCCTAATACTACCTTGTGGCATCTCTGACATCATGTATAACAACCCCTCTGGTGTCTCTGGTAGTGTGTGTAATGCTCCCTGAGGCGTCTGTGACTTTGTGTGTCACATTAGACTGGTCATCTCTGAATTCCTGTGTCAGACACTTTTTGCTGTCTCTGACATCCTGCATAACACTCACCTGGTGTCTCTGACTTCATGTGTAACAATCCCCATGTTATCTCTGACTATGGGTGCTAGACTCCTCCAGGTGTCACTGACTTCCTGTGTAACACTGCCCCTGGCATCTCTGACCTCGTGTTTCCCCGTGCCATTGGGTTCTCTGAATTCATGTGTCATAATACCCCTGTCATCTCTGACTTCATGTGTAACATTACCCTTGGCATTCATGACACACCCTCGCTGGTCTCTGACTTCGTGCATAACACTCGCCTTGTCGTCTCTGGCTTCATGTGTAACACTTCACTGTGGCATCTCTGACATCCTGTTTCACACTCCCTATGGCATCTCTAATGTTGTTTAACACTGCCCCTGTGGTCTCTGACTTGTTCTGTAACTCTCCTGCTGGCCTCTCTGACTCTGTGTGTCATATGCACCCTTTCATGTATGTCTTCTTGGGTAACCCTGCATGTAGTGTCTCTGAATTCGTGAGTAATACTCCTCCTGGTGTCTGTGCACTTGTGCATAATGATTCCCCTGGTGTCAGTGACTTTGTGTGTAACACTTTCCTTGGCATCTCATATTTCATGTTTTACACAATCCCTGGCTTGTCAAGACCGTGTGTAATATTCCCTGTGGTGTCTCTGACTTCATGCATCACACTCCAGTTTTGTCTCAGACTTCATGTGTCATAATCACCATGGTGTCACTGACTTTGTGCATAACACTCCCCTGGTGTCCTTGACTTATTACCAAACACTCACCAGTGGTGTCTCTGATTTCGTGTGCCACACAACCCATGTTGTCTCTGAATTTGTGTGTCACTCTTTCCCTTGTGTCTTGGAATTTGTGTGTAACAGTCCACCTTGTGTCTTTAAATTCATTCATAACACTCCCTCTGGTGTCTTTGACTTTATAATACTCCCACTGGTGGGTCTAACTTCGTGTTTAACACTCTACCTGTAGTCTCTGATGTCATGTGCCACACAACCCCTAGTGTCTCTGACTTCGTGCATGACACTGCCTCTGCCATCTATATCTTCTTTGTTACACTCCCACTGGTGCCTCTGATGTGTGTAACACACCCCCAGGTGTCTCTGACTTCATGTATAGCATTCCCAGTAGCATCTCTGATTTCATGTGTCACACTCAACCTTTCATCTGTGACTTTGCCTGTCACTTTCACGGTGGAATCTCTGACTGCATGAGTAACTCTCCTCATTGTGTCTTTGACTTCATGCCTAACACTCCCATGTTTTGTCTCTGACTTTGTATGCAACAGTCCCTGTGTTGTCTCTGACTTCATATGTAACATTCCCAGTGGCATCTCTGCTTTCATGTGTCACTCTCCACCTGTGTGTCATTCTTTCCCTCTCTCCCGGGTGTCTTAGAATTCTTGTGTAACATACCCTCTGGTGTCTTTACTTTCATGCATAATACTCTGCCTGTTGTCTTTTACTTCATTCGTAACACTCCCCCTGGCATCTCTGATTTCGTTTGTAACACACCCCTGTGGCCTCTCTGACTTTGTGCATAACACTCCCCCAGGCATCACTGATTTCATGTGTAACACTCCTGCTGGCATCTGTGTTGTTGTGCATAACTCTACCCCTGGCGTCTTTGACTTTGTCTCTAACCCTTCACTTGTCATCTCTGATTTCGTGTGTTGCACTGCCCATGGCATCCCTGCCATCAGGTTTCACACTCTCCCTGGTGTCTTGGACTTTGTGTGTAACAATCCACCCTGTGTTTTTTCCTTCCTCTGTCCCACACTGCCTGGAATCTTGGACGATGTGTGTAACAATAACCGTAAGACCTCTGATTTTGTTTGTAAAAACCCTCCCATTGTCTATGACTTCCTGTGTAAAACCTCATGTGGCATCTCTGACTGGGTGAGTAACAATCCCCCTGGCATTTCTGATTTCATCTGTAAAAAACCATGTGACGTTTCTGCCCTTATGTGTAAAACTCCCCCACGGTGTCTCTGATATCAAGCATAATAATCCCCATAGCATCTCTAACTCCATGTGTAATGCTCGCCCTGGTGTCCCTGATTCGTGTGTAACACTCCCTTTGTTGTCTGTGACTTCATCTCTAACACTCCACCTGTCATCTCTGACATTGTGCCTCTCACTCCCCATTATATCTGTGACTTCAGGTGTCACACTCCCAATGTCATCTCTGTCATTGTGTATAACAATCCCCATGTTGTCTTTGACATTATGTGTAACACTCCCACTGGTGTTTCTGACTTTGTGTGTCATACCCCAAATGTTGTCTCTGATTTTGGGTGTCACACTCCTGATGTCTGTGTCATTGTGTGATACAATACCCCTGTCATCACTGACACCATGTGTAACACTCTCCCTGTTGTCTTTGAATTCGTGGATACCACTCCCCTTTGGCGTCTGTGACTTCATGTGTCACATTCTCCCTGTCATCTCTGACTTCATGTGCCACTCTCCTGCTGGTGTCTCTGACTTTGTACGTAACACTCCACGTGAAGTCTCAGACTCCATGTGTCACATTCCCCTGGCATCTCTGACTTTGACTGTAACACTCTTCATTGCAACTCTGACTCTTGTGTCATACTCACCCAGGCATACCTGACTTCATGTATCACAGTACCCTGGCATCTCTGATGTCTATTTTAACATTTCCCGTAGCATCACTGATTTGTGTGTCACACTCCCCCTTTCGTCTCTGACTTCATGAGTCACCCTACTCCTGGCATCTCTGACTTAGTGTGTAACACACCCTGTGGCCTCTCTGATTAATGTGTTTCACTTTCTCTTGTCTCTGAGCTATGTGTAATATTCCCCATAGCATCTCTGACATTCTGTGTCACAATCCACCTCTTATCTCTGATTTCCTGTGTCACACCCCCCGTAGCATCTCTCACTTCCTGTGTAACACTCCTCCTGGTGTCTTTGTCATTGGGGATAACACTCCCCTGTGGCTTCTCTGGCTTAGTGTTTAACAGTCTCCTGTTGGCTCTGACTACATGTGACACTTTCACTCTGGAGTCTCCAACTTTGTAATGCTTCCAGTGACATTTCTGAGTTCGTCTGTAACACTCCACGTGGCCTCTCTGACATCATGTATAACACTCCCCCGGCATCTACGATTTCATGTGTAAAAATCCATGTGGCCTCTCTGACTTGTGTGTCACACTCCCGTTGTCATCTTTGATTCATGTGTCACTCCTGCCCTGTTATCTCTGATTTCATGTGTCAAACTACCTCAGGTATCTCTGACTTCGAGTGTAACAGTCACCATTGTGTCTCTGACTTTGCTTGTCATAATATGTCTGGTGTCTCTAACTTCGTGTGTCATACTCCCCATGGCATCTCTGGCTTAGTGTGTATCACACTCCCTAGTGCCTCTGACTGCCTATGTAACACTACCCCTTGTTTTTCTGACTTTGTGTCACACTCCCTCTGGCATCTCAGATTTGTGTGTGTAACACTCCCTCTGGCACCTCTGACTTCATGTGTCTCACTCTGCCTGGCTTCTGTGACTTTGTGTATCACACTCCCCCTGTTGTCTGTGACTTCATGTGTAACACCCAATCGTGTCTCTGACTTCATGCATCACACTCCCCCTGCTGTCTTTAACTTCATGTGTAACACTCCCACTAGTGTCTCTGACTTCACGTGTAACACTCTTCAAGTGTCTCTGACTAGGTGTATAATATTCCCAGTGGTGTCTCTGACTTTGTGGGTCAATGTTGCCATGACAACTCTGACTTCATGTAACATCCACCTGCGTCTATCACTTTATGCGTAACACTCCCGCTGGCATTTCTGATTTTGTGTGTACCATTCCCTGACACATCTCAGAAATTAATTGCCACACTCTACCAGTTTTCTCTGACTTCCTGTGTAACACTATCCCTGGCATCTCTGACTTAGTGTGTACTACGACTGAGTTGCATCTCTGAATTTGTCCTTGGCACTCTCCCCAGCCTCTCTGACTTCATGTGTCACAGTCCCCCTGGCAGCTCTCACATCACGTTTAATACTCTAACTAGAAGTTATGACTTTGTGTATAACACTCCCAGTGGTGTCCCTGACTTCATGTGTCACACTCCACACGACCTCTCTGACTTTGTGTGTCACACTCCAACTGAGGTCTCTGACCTGTATCACATTCTCCATGACAACACTGACTTCATATATAACATTCTTCCTGTCGTCTCTGAATACACGTGTAACAGTCTACCTGGTCTCTCTGACTTTGTGGGTAACACTCCTCCTGTTGTCTTTGACTTCGTGCATAGCACTCTTCAATGGAGTCTCTGACTTCATGTGTAACACTCCAAATGGAGTGTCTGACTTCTTGTGTAAAACACTCTATTGCATCTCTGACATCATGTGTATCACTCTCTGTGGCATCTCTGACTTCATTTGCATCCCTCATCCTGGTGTTTCTGACTTGGTGTGTCACAATTCCCCTTTTGTCTCTGACATTGTGTGTAACACTCCCAATGGCATCTTTGACTTTGGATATTACACTGCCCGTTTTGTCTCATATTTCGTGTGTCACAATCCCTCTGGCAACTGTGACTTCATGTGCCACACTACCAGGCCATCTATAACTTCGTTTGTTACACTCAGACTGGCATCTCTGAGTTTTTGTGTCACATTTCCAGTGGTGTCTCTGACTTTATGTGTCACAGTCGTCCTTTCATCTCTGACTTTGTGTGTAGCACTCCCCGTGGTATCTCTGAATTCTTGTCTTACACTACACTTCACATCTTGGACTTTGTGTGCAACACTACCTCTGGCATCTCTGACTTGCTGTGTAACACTCCCCTTGGTGTCTGTGACATCATGCTAACACTCCATGTGGTATCTCTGACTTCGTGTGTAAGACTCCCTCTGGCATCTCTGCCTTCATGTGAACCACTGCACATGGCATTTCTTGCTTCGTGTGTAAACCTTCCCCATGGCGTCTCAGACTTCGTGTGTCACATTCTATGTGGTTTCTCTTAATTCGTGTGTCACACTTCCCCTGACATCTTGGAATTTGTGTGTAACAGTACTTGTGGCTTCTCTGACTTTGTGTCTAACACTCTCTATGGCGTCTCTCACTTTGTGTGTAACAATATGCCTGGCATTGCTAACTTAATGTCTCACAATCCCTCAGGCTTCTCTGACTTTGTGTGTCTCACTCCCAGTGGCAAATCTGAGGTGCCTGTCACAAACACCATGGTGTCTCTGACTTCCTGTGCAACAATCCACCTGGTGACTCTGTGTTGGTGTGTAACAATACTCCTGGAGTTTCTGACTTTGTGGGAAAGACTCCACTTGGTGTCAGACTTCATATGAGAAACTCCACATGACATCTCTGACTTCATGCATAACCATCCTTCTGGCATTTCTAATTTCATAATAATACACCTGGCATCTTTGACATTGTGTATAACACTCCCCTTGGCATCTCTGACTTCATGTGTAACATTTCACCTGGTGTCTTTGACTTTGTGTATAACACTCCCATTGGTGTCTTTCACATCGTTTCTAACACTCACCTTGTTGTCCCTGACTTCATGTGTAACACTCCCCCAGTCATGTCTGGCTTTGTGTGTGACGTTATCACTTTCGTCTCTGACTTCCTGTATAACACTCCTTCTGTCATCTCAGACTTTGTGTGTCACAATCCAAATGTAGTCTCTTAGTTTGCCTGTCACAATTTCCATACTGTCTCTGACTTTGTGTGTCTCTGAGTTTGTGTTTAACACTTCAACTGGTGTTTCTGACTTCATGTGTAACACTCCCTGTGGTGTTTCAGACTTCATGTGTAACAGTCACTCTGGTGTCTCTGACTTCCTGTGTCACACTTACCCTGGAGTCCTTCATTTTGTGCATAACACTCCCCCATGCCTCTCTTACTTTGCCTGTAACACTCCTAATGTTGTATGTGACTTTGTGTGTAGCAATCCATGACGCATCTCTGACTTCGTGTGTAACACTCCACCTGGTGTCTTTGACTTCAAGCATAACACTCCCCTGTGGCATCTCTGAATTTCTGTGTAACACTCTCTTGGCTTCTCTGACTTTGTTAGTAACACTCCACCTATAGTCTCTGATTCAGTGTGTCACACTCCCCTTGGCATCACTGACTTCTTGTGTAATGCTTCCCCATGGCATCTCTGACATCGTGTGTCACACTCCCCCACTAATCTTTGACTTCATGTGTCACTCTCCATCTTGCGTACTTTAGTACATATGTAACACTCCCCCTTGTGTCTTTGGCTTTGTGCATAATCCTAACCCTGGTGTTTTAACCATGTGTTTTAAGTCCCCTGTGGTGTATTTGAATTTGTGTATAGCGCTCGAGGTAGCATCTCTGACTTCATGCATAATGATCAACATGGCATCTTTGACTTCATGTGTAACAGTCCTCCGGGTTGTGTCTAACTTTGAGTTTCACACTTCACCTCTGGTCTCTGACTTTATGTGTCACACTTCCTCTGGCATCTCTGACTTCGTGTGCAACACTGCACATATCATCTCTCACTTCATTTGTCACACTCTCCCTTTCACCTCCGACTTAGTTGTAACAGTCACCCTGGTGTCATTTACTTCATGCCTAACAGACCCACATGGCATCTCTACTTCGTGTTTCACACTTCCCCTCTCATCTCTGTCTTCATGTGTAACACTCTCCCTGGTGTGCTTGACATTGTCTGTAACACTCCCCCATGGCACCTCTGAATTTGTGTGTAATGCTCCTCCTGGTCTAGTGACTTTGCGTGTAAATCAACCCCTGGTGTCTTTGAAATCATGCATAACACTATATGTGCAGTGTCTGACTTCGTGTGTCACACGCCCCCAATCATCCCTGACTTCATTTGTCACTTTCCAAGTGGTTTACTTATGTTCATGTGTCACTCTCCACCTGGTGACTCTGACTTCATGGGTAGCATTCCTCCTTGTGTCTCTGACTTGGTGAGTTACACTCACTCTGGCATCTCTGAATGCATGTGTAAGACTCCATGTGGCCAGTCTGACTTCATGTGTCACACTGCCCCTGGAATCTCTGACATTGTATGTCACAGTCCCCTTGATGTCTCTAACTTCGTGTGTATCAGTCCCTTTGACATTTCTGACTTGGTTTGTAACACTTTCCCTGGCCTCTGTGATTCTGTCTGTAACACTCCACCTGGTATCTGTGAGTTCGTGTGTAACACTCAATATGCTGCCTCTGACTTTGTGTGCAACACATGTCCTGTTATCTCTGACACTGTGTCTAACACTCCCACTGGTGTCTTTCACTTCTTGTTAACACTGTCTCGTGGCATGTCTGAATTCGTGAGGAACACTCCCCCTGGTGTCTCTTACTTCGTGTGTCACTTGAGCTCTGTCATCTCTGACTTTGTGTGTAACAGTCACCATGGCATCTCTGACTTCGTGTGTCACATTCTGCCTGGGGTCCCTGACTTCATGTTTCACACTCCCTCTGCATCTCTGACTTCATGTATAATACTCCAACTGGTGTCTCTGACTTTGTGTATAACACTCCACATTTCATCTCTGAATTGATCTGTAACATTCCACTTGGCATCTAACTTTGAGGGTCACACTCGACAGTCTTTTCTGACTTCAAGTGACAAACAACCCCTGGCGCTCCTGATTTAGTGTGTAACATTTACTGTGGTGTCTCTCACTTAGTGTATCAGAATCACCCTGGTGTCTCTAACTTTATGTGTCACAATCCCCATGGCGTCTATGAGTTTGTGTGGCACACTGCACCTTTGTTCTCTGACGTCCTGTGTCAAACTCCACCTAGCATCTCTGACTTCATGTGTCACAGTCCCACTGGCATCATAAACTTCATGTGTAACAGAAAACTTGGCATTCCTGACTCCGTGACTAACACTCCCCAAGGTGTCTCTGAATTTATGTGTAACACTCCACATTGCATGTCTGACTTCATGTGTAAGAATTCCCCTGGTGTCTAGACATCGTGTGTGACACTTCACATGGCATTTCTTCCTTCTGGTGTAACACTGCCCTGTGGCATCTGGGAATTCGTGTGTAACTCTCAATGTGGTGTCCCTGACTTCGTGTGTAACACTCCACATTTTGTCTCCAACTTTGTGTATAACACTCCATGTGGTGTCCCAGACTTTGTGTGGTACACACACCCTGGTGTTGCTGACTTCATGTTTGAGACTCAACATGTCATCTTTGCCTTGAAGTGTAACACTCCCCTGTGGAGTTTCAGAATTCTTGTCTAACACTCACACTATTGTCTCTGATTTTGTGTCACACTACCCCTGGAGTCTTTGACTTTAAGTGTAGCATTCATCATTGTATCTCTGACTTCGTGTGTCACAATCCACATGGTGTCTCTAACTTCATGTGTCACAATCCCTCTGGCTTCTAGGACTTTCTGTTTAACACTCCTCGTAATGCCTCAGACTTCGTGTCTCACATTTCCCCTGGTGTCTCTGATTTCGTGTGTCACACTCCCAAGGAGGATCTGACATAATGTGTAACACACTCCCTGGTGCCTCTGACTTTCTGTATAACACTACCCCTGGTGATTCTGACTTTGTGTCTCACTCCTCTGGAATCTCAGATTTTGTGTGTAACAATCCCCATGGCAGCTCTTACTTTGTGTCTCATACTCTGCCTGGCATCATTGTATAAGTGTGTAACGTTCACTAAGGCATCTCTGACTTTGTGGGTAACAGTCACGGTGGCACCTCTGACTTCACGTGTCACACTTCCCCTCATGTCTTTGACTTTGTTCTTAACACTCCCTGGGCAGTCTCTGACTTTGTGTGTAACATTCCAAATGGTGTCTTTGACTTCACTTGTAATACTCTCCTTTGCCATGTCTGACTTCATGTGTCACACTACACTTGGCATCCTGGACTTTGTGTCACACTCCTCTTATCTTCTCTGACTTCGAGTGTCAACCTACCCTTGGCGATTTTGACTTGATTAGTAACACTCCCCCTGGCATCTGTGACTTCATGTGTAACACTCCACCTAGTGTCTGTGAGCTGTGAGTTCATGTGTAACACTCAATATGCCACCTATGACTTCATGTTTTACACACATCCTGTTGTCTCTGACTTTGTGTGTAACACTCCCACTGGTGTCTTTGACTTAGTGTGTAACAGTATCATGTGGCATCTCTGAATTCATGTGTCACAATCCCCCTATAGTCTCTCATTTTGTGTGTCACAGTTCCTCTGGTATCTCTCACTTCATGTGTCACACTCTGGGTAACATCTCTGACTTCATGTGTAACACACTAGCTGGTGTCTCTGACTTCCTGTGTAATACTATGCCTGGTCTTTCTTTCTTGTGTCACATGCCCCATGGCTTCTCAGATTTCCTGTGTAACACTCCCCATGTCATCTCTATCTTCATTTGCCATGCTCTGACTAGCATCCTTGACTTTGTGTAACACACTACCCATCTTGTCTCTGGCTTTAGTGTAATAAACTTGGTGTTGTCACTGACTTTGTGTGTCTCACTCCCCCTTGTTTCTCAGAGTCCATGCATCACACTCACCCTGTCTTCTCTGACTTTGTGTGTCACACTGCATCTTGGGTCTCTGATTTAGTTATCAAAATCCCCTTAGTATGTCTGACATCTTGGGTCACACATCCCCTGGGATCACAGACTTTCTGTGTAACAAACCATGTGGCATTTCAGACTCTGTGTGAAACACTCCTCCTGGTGTCTCTGACTCTGGGTGTAACACTCCATGTGGCATTTCTTCCTTCATGTGTAACACTCCCCTGTGGCGTGCCAGACTTCATGTGTAATACTCCACATGGTGCCTCCGATTTGTGGGAAACACTCCCCCTGGTGTCTATGACTTTGTGTGTAACACTCAAAGTGGCCTTTATGCCTTCTAGTGTAACACTCCCCATTGGAGACTCAGACTTCTTGTTTAACACACTAGTTTCTCTGCTTTGTGTGTCATACTACCCCTCGCTTCTCTGACTTTGAGTGTAACACTCACTGTTGAATATCTCACTTCCTATGTAACACTCACCCTGTTGTGTCTGATTCGTGTGTAACACTCCCCCTATAGCCTGTGACTTTGTTCATATCACTCCACCTGTCGTCACTGACCTTATGCCGCACACTACTCGTGGTGTCTATGAGTGCATGTGTCACACAACCGATATCATGTCTATCTTGCATAACACTTCCCCTGTCCTCTCTGACATTGTGCATAACTCTTCCCGTGGTGTTTCTGACTTCAAGTGTAACACTACACGTGGTGTCTCTGACTTCGTGTGTCACACCCAAAATGTCATTCTGAATTAATGTCACACCCCATATGTCATCTCTGACTTAGTGTGTCACACTCCAGATGTTGTCTGTGTCACTGTGTGATTCAATATACTCGTAGTCTCTGACATTGTGTGTTACATTCTCCTTGATGTCTTTGACTTCATGGATAATCCTCCCTCTTGGCATTTGTGAATTCATGTGTCATGCTCCTCTGGCATCTTTGTTTTCATGTATAACAATCCCTGTGCCTTCACTGACTTCCTGTGTCATACTCCACCTCATGTCCATGACTTCATGTATCACACTCTCCCTGACATCTCTGATCTCATGTGTAACACACCCCATGGTGTCTCTGACTTCATGTTTTACACTCCCTCTGATGTCTTTGAGTTTCTGCTTCACATTCCCCCTGCCATCTATAACTTTGTGTATAACACATCCACTGACATATCGGTTATAACACTTCACCTGGTGTCTTTAATTTTGTATGTAACAGTCCCCATTGGTGTCTCTGAGGTTGTGTGTCACACACTCCCTGATGTCTCTGACTTTGTGTATCTTACCACCCTTGTTGTCTCTGACTTTGTGTGTCACACTCTACATAGCATCAGTGACTTCCTGTGTCACACTCTCCCTGGCATGTCTGACTTCATGTGCAACACTCCCCATAATATCTCTGAGTTCATGTTTCACACTCCGCCTGCCATCCTTGACTTCATCTATCATACTATTCCTGGCGTGTATGACTTCATGTGTAAGCCAACCTGTGATGCATCTGACTTCGTGTGTCACACTTCCTCTGGCATCTCTGACATTATCTGTCACTCTTCTACTGGCCTCTCTGACATCATGAGTCACACATCCCATGGCATGTCTGACTCCAAGTGCAGCACAGTCCCTAGTGTCTCTGACTTCCTGTGTAGCACTACCACTTGTGTTTCTGACTTAGTGTGTCACACTCTCCCTGGCATCTCCATCTTCTTGTGGAACACTACCCATGGGGTCTCAGATTTCAGTTGTAACACTTCCAGTGTTGTCTTTGACATGCTATGGAACACTGTACATTTCACCTCTGACTTCATGTGTCACAGTCCCGCTGGAGTGTCTGACTTAATGTGGAACACTGCACGGGACATTTCTGCCTTGGACTATAATAATCCCCTCTGGCCTCTAGGATTTTTGTGTGGTTCCCATCTCTTACTTCATGTGTAACATCAATGTGTTATCTATGAATTCACGTCACTCACCCTCATATCACCTCTGACTTCACGTGTCACCTTTGACCATTTGTCTGACTTCCTGTTTCACAGGACAGTAATGCTCCCCATAGTATTTATGACCTCATTTGTAACACTTCCCCTGGCGTCTCTGACTTCATGTGTAACACTCAAATTGATGTCTCTGACTTCGTGCATAACATTCCAAGTGGCATTTCCCACTTCATGTGTCATTGACCATCTGGGGTCTCTGAAATCATGCATATCAACTCCACTGGTGTCTCTGATTTTGTGTGTAACTCTAACCATCGCATCTCTGACTTCACGTATAAGAATCCATGTGGTGTCTTGACTTCGTGTCACACTCCCCATTTTATCTCTGAGTTCATGCATCACATTGCCCCTGCCATCTATAACTTCATATGTAACAGTTCTGCTGGCATCTCTGACTTCATTTAGAATAGTACCCCTGGCGTCTCTCAATTTGTGTGTAACATACCTCATGGCAACTCTGAATTAGATGGTCAGACTCCACCTGTTGTCTCCGACTTCATGATGTGTCAAACTTCCCATCTTATCTATTACTCCATGTGCAATATTCCCCTTTGTGTCTTTGACTTCATGTGTCATAAAGCCAATGGCATCTCTGACATCGTGTGTCACACTATCCCTGACATCTCTGACTTTGTATGTAAAATTCACTGTGGCATCTCTGACATTGTGTGTCACAATCAGCCTGGTGTCTCTAACTTCATGTTTGACACTCCCTCTGGTGTCTCTAACTTGGTGTTTCACACTCCCCATGGCATATCTGAACTTGTGTATAACACAACCACTGGTGTCTCTGACTTCCTGTGTAACACTACACCTGGTGTTTCAGACTTGGTGTCACACTCCCCCTGACATCAAAGATTTTGTGTGTAACACATGCCATGGCGTCAGTCTCTGTGTCACACTCCACCTGTCATCCCCAACTTTGTCTATCACATTCCGTCTGTCATTTCTGACTTCATGTGTATCACACTCAGTAGTGTTTTTGACTTTGTGTGCCATAATGCCACTTGTATCTCTGAGTTCATGTCTCACAATCCCCTGTCCTCTCTGTCTTCATTTGTCACACTTCCCCTTGCATCAAGGACTTTTTGTGTAACACAGCAGTTGGCAGCCCATTTGCCAACCACACCAGAATGACATGCCATCTACACCTGAATCACGTGCCAGCCATGCTGGAACCAAGTGCTGGCCTGGCTAGAACCACATGTCATGCATGCCTGAACTATGTGCCAGCCACACCTCAACCACACGCTGGATAGCCCTGAACAACATACCAGCCATGACTGAACCATGTGCCAGGCACACCTGAAACAGGTGCCAGCCATGCTTGAGGCATGTGTCAGCCATGCCTGAGACATGCATTTCACACTATATAAACACTTGCCAGCCACGACTGATCAACGTGCCTGCCATACTGAACCACATGTGAGCCACGCATGAACCACCTGCCAGCCATGCCAGAACCACGTGTCACCAACACATGCCTGAACCATGTTACAGCCACTCTTGAACCACATGCCAGCCATGCCTGAACCAGGTGCCTGCCACGCCTGCACCATGTGCCTGCCATGCCTGAATGACATGCTGAACACCCCAGATCCATGTGCCAGCCACAAAGGAACCACGGGCTGGGCACACCTGACCCATGTGTCAACCACACTGGAATGACATGCCTTCCACACCTGAACCATGTGCCAGCCAAGCCTGAGACACGTGTCAAACATGACAGATGCACATGCCATCCAAACCTGAACCACGTGACAACCATGCTGGAATCACGTGCCCTCCATGCCTGAACCACATGCCTGCAATGCCTGAACCCCATGCCTGCAATGCCTGAACCCTGTGCCTGCCATGTCTGAACCATGGGTGAAAAATGCTGGATCCAGGTGCCTCCCATGCCTGAACCACATGCCATCAATGTCTGAAACACATGCCAGCCATGCCGGAACCACGTTTCCACCACACATGAAGAATGGCCCAGACATGCCAGGTCCACATGATGATCATGCTGGATCCACGTGCCGGCCACGCATTACCCATGTGCTGGCCATGACAGAAACATGTGCCATCCATGCCCGAATCATGTGCCGGTCACTCCTGAACCACTTGCCAGCTACGCATGAGACACGTCTCAGCCACACCTGAAACATGTGTCACACACGATATAAACACTTTCCAGCCATGACTGATCAATGTGCCAGCCACCCTGAACCACATGCGAGGCATGTGTGAACCACATGCCAGCCATGCCAGAACCACCTGTGACCCATGCCTGAACCACGTGTTCCCCTTGCTTGAACCATGTTTCAACTATGCCTGAACCATATGCCAGCCATGCCTTAATAACATTTCTGCCACATCTATACCATGTGCAAGACACGCTGGATCCATGTGCCAGCCATGCCTGAAACATGTGCTTGTTGTGGTTGAACAACAGTTCCACCATGCCGGAACCACCATTCCACCATGCCTGAGTGATGTTCCTGTCACCCTTGAACCACATTCCCACCACACCTGAACCACATGCCGGTCATTCAAGATCAATGTGCTGGCCATGTCAGAAACACGTGCCTGCCACACCTGAACCATATTCTGGCCATGCCTGAACCATGTGCCATCAAAGCCTGAACCATGTGCCAGCCAAAACTGACCCATGTGTCGTCCATGCCCTAAACACCTGCCGGACACGCTGGAAGCATGTGCCATCCATGTCTGAGGCATGGTTCATCCACACTGACAATAGGTGTCAGCCACACCTGAACCATGTGACTCCCATGCCAGACCCACATGCTGACTATGCCAGATCCATTTGCCATCCACCCCTGAACCACATGCCAGCCATGTCTGAATCACATTTCTGCCATGCCTGAACCATGTGCCAGCCACACCTGAACCATGTGCCAGCCAAACTTGAACCACCTGCTGGCCACACCTGAACCACCTGCCAGCCATGCCTGAACCACATGCCATCCATGCCTCAACTATATGCCAGTCATGGCTGAACCACATTTCCACCATGTGTGAACCACGTTTCCACCACACCTGAACTACACGCCAGCCATGCCTGAACCACGTGCTGGCCACAAAAGTTCAATGTTCCAGCAATGCCTGAAAAGTGTGCCAGCCATGCCTGTACCATGTAATGGCCACATGAGAACCACATGCCAGCCACACTGGAACCAAGGTCCAGCCACACCTTTACCATGTGCCGGTGAAACATAAACCACGTGCCATCCAGGCCTGAACCACATGAAAAAAGGCCTGAAACACGAGGAAGCCACGCCTGTATCACTTGTGAGACATGCTTGCGGCACATGAGAGACATGCCAGAGCTACGTGTCACCCAAGTCTTAACCATGTGTCAACCAAGCCTGAACCACGTTTTAGCCACACATGAACTACATGACAGCCACATCTGAATCACAAGCCAACCACACCTGACCATGCGACAGCCATGCCTGAGTCAAGTGTGAGCCATGTGCCAGCCATTCCTGGGCCACATGTCACCAAATCCTGAACCATGTGTCACCTGCACATGAGCCATGTGTCACCAATGCCTGAACCACCTCTCACCCACACCTGAACCACATGCCAGCCATGTCTGAACCACACTTTAGCCACCTTTCAGCCTCATGGCAGCTATGCCAGAACCACACGTCAGCCATTCCTGAACAATGTGTGAGCCATGACTGAGTACACTGTCAGCCACACCTGAGTCACGTGTCAATCATGTCTGAGTCATGTGTCAGACACACCTCAGTCACGTGTCAGAAACGCCTCAGTCATGTGTCAGCCACGGTTGAACCACGTGCCAGCCATGTGTTAAGCACATGCCAGCCACACCTGAAATACCTGTCAGTCACAGCTGAACAAGTCAGCCACATGTGAGCCAAACCTGAGCCACATGTGTGCAATGTGTGAGCCTCACCTGTGCCAGACCTGAGCCACATGCCAGCCATGCCCGAACCACATGCCAGCCACACCATAAACACGTGTCAGCTATGACTGAACCAAACATGCCACACATTAAACATGCAGGAGCCACATGTAAGCCATGCCTGAGACACGCAGGAGCCACCCATGATCCACATGTCAGCTTTGCCTGAGCGATGTGCAAGCCATGCCTGAGCCATGAGTGAGCCACATGTCAGCCACACCTCCACCATGTGTCAGCAATGCCTGAACCACCTGTGAGCCAATCCTGAAACACTTGTGAGCCACACGTTGACCAGTTTTGAGTCACACCTGGACTATACCTGAACCATGTGTGAGGCACACCTGAACCAGGAATGAACTATATATGAACCATGCTTGAACCATGCTTGAACCACTCATGAACAACATGTGAAGCACATATGCACCATGGTTCAACATCACCTGAACCACATGTGAGCCACACCTAAACCATGCCTGAGCAATGCTTGTGTCACATGTCAGCCACACCTCAACCATGTGTCAGCTACACCTGAAACACATGTGAGCCAAGGCTGAAACATGTGAGAGCCATGCCTGGGTCATGTGTCAGTCACTCTTGAACCACGTGTCATCCATGCCTGAACCACCTGCAAGCCATGCAGGGACCACGTGTGAGCCACACCAGAGTCACATGCAAGCCACAAATGAACCACATGAGAGCCATGCATGTAGAAGATTTGTGCCATGACTGAAGTTCATGTGAGCCACGACTGAGCTACACCTGAACCACGTGTAAGCCAAGCCTGAATCACGTATCAGTCACACCTGAGTCATGTGTCAGCCATGCCTGAACCACATGTGATCCACACCTGAGTCAAGTGTGAGCAATGTGTGAATCATGTGCCAGCCATGCCTGAACCACATGACATAAACATGTGCCAGACACACACAATCAACATGTCAGCACACCTTGACCACATGTCAGTCATGTGTGGACTATGTGGCAGCCACACCAGAATGATGTGTCACCCATGTCACAACAGCATGTCACCCACACCTGATCCACATTTTAGCCAGGCCTGAACCACATGACAGCATGCTGGCCACACCAGTGTCATGTGCTGGCCACACCAGAACCACATGCCATCCATGCTTAAACCACATGCCAGCCCAGCCTGAACCATGTGCCGACCATGACAGATGCACGTGCCATCCACACAAGAAACACATGACAACCAAGCTGGAATCACGTGCCCTCCATGCCACAAACACATTTCTGCCATGCCTTAACCAGGTGCCACCGTGCCAGTCATGCCTGACCCACGTGCTGGCCATGCCAGAAACACATGCCCGCCACACAAGTTCAATGTGCCAGCCATGCCTGTACCATGTAACAGCCACACCAGAACCACATGCCAGCCATGCCAGAACTAAGGTTCAGCCACTCCTGACCCACATGCTAGCCATGCCAGAAACATGTGCCCTCCACACCTGAACTACGTCCCGTCCATGCCTGACCCACATGAGAGCCACAATTGAACCACGTGCTATCCACGCCTGAACCACAGGCCAACCACACCAGAACCAAGGTCCACTAATGCCTGACCCACATGCTGGCCACCCCAGAACCATGTGCCTTCCATGCCTGAACTACAACCTGTCAATACCTGAACCACATGACAGCCACACCTGAACCACACTCCAGCCACCCGTCGGCCACATACCAGCTATCCATGAACCACACATCAGCTATGCCTGAATAATATGTGAGCCACGACTGAATAACCTGTCAGCAACACCTGAGTCATGTGCCAGACATGCTTCAGTCATGTGTCAGCCATGGGTGAACCACATGCCAGCCCCCTGAACCATATGCCAGCCACACGTGAACCATGTGACAGCCATGCCAAAACCACATGTCACCCAGTTCTGAAGAGTGTTTCACACATTCCTGAACCACATTTCAGCCAAGTCTGAACCACGTGCCAGCCAGGCCTGAACCACATGCCGGCCCCACCTGAACCATGTTCCCTCCATGACTGAACCATGTTTCCGCCATGCCTGAACAACATGCCAGCCACTCCTGAACCACATTTCTGCCACACCTGAACTATGTGCCTGTCATGACAGAACCACATGCCAGCCATGCTTGAAACAGTTGCTGGCCAGACCTGAACCACGTTTCCACCACACCCAAACCAGGATTCTGCCAGGCCTGTACCACATGCCTGCAATGCCTGAAGCATGTGCCAGCCATGCCAGAAACACATGCTGGCAATGCCTCAACCATGTCACATCAACACTTAGAACCACATGCCGGCCATGCCTGAAACACATGCCATTAATGCCTGAAGCACTTGTCTCACAAGACACAAACACGTGCCATCCACACCTGATCAACATGCCTACCACCCTGAACCACATGCCAGCCACATGTGAACCATGTGCCAGCCATGCCAAAACCACGTGTCACCCATGTCTGAACAATGTGTCACACACGCCTGAATCATGTTTCAGCCATGCCTGAACCACATGCCAGCCATGCCTGAAACACTTGGTGGCTACACCTGAACAATGTGCCAGCCATGCTGGCGCCACATGCTGGTCATGCTGGAAACATGTGCTGGCTACCCATGAACCATATCCCTGCCCCACATGTACCACTTGCCAGCCTGACCTGAACAACGTTTCTGCCATGCCTGAACCATGTTTTCACCAGGCCTGAGCCACATGCCAGCCACTCATGAACCACATGCTTGCTACACGTGAACCACATGCCTCTCAAGCAAGAACAACATGCCAGGCATGCCTAAAGCACATGCCAGCCACACCTGAACCATGCCTAAACAATTGCTGGCCACAACTGAACCACATTTCTGCCATACCTGAACCATGATTCTGCCATGCCTGAACCATGTGCCTTCCATGCCTGAACCATGTGCCATCAATGTCTGAAACACATGCCAGCCATAGCAGAACCACATTTCCACCATGCATGAACAACGTCCCAGGCATGCCAGATGTACATGACAGCCACGCCGGAGCCATGGGCTGGCCTGGTATTACCCACGTGCTTGCCACAACAGAAACACATGCCATCCATGCCTAAATCATGTGCTGGGCATGCCTGAACCACTTGCCAGCCATACATGAGACACATCTCAGCCACACCTGAAACACGTGTCACTCATGATATAAACACGTCCCAGCCATGACTGATCAATGTGCCAGACACCCTGAACCACATGTGAGTCATGCATGAACCACATGCCAGCCAGACCAGAGCCACTTGTGACCGAAATTTGAACCACATGTCACCCACACCTGAAGCACGTTTCAGCCATGCCTCAACTACATGCCAGCCATGCCTGAATGACGTTTCTGCCATGCCTAAACCACATGCAAGCCACGCTGGATCCATGTGCCAGACATGCCTGAAACACAAGCATGTCATGGTTGGACAACGTTTCCACCACACCTGAGCCACCATTCACCCACATGTGAATGATGTTTTTGCCACCCTTGAACTACATTTCCACCACACCTGAACCACACGCCAGACATGCTTGAACCACATGGCTGTCATGCAAGATCCATCTGCTGACCATGTTGGAAATACGTGCCGGCCACACCTGAATCATATTCCAGTCACGCCTGAACCACTTGCCATCAGAGCTTGAACCACGTGCCATCCATGCATGAACCATGTCCTGGCCAAAAGTGACCCATGTGCTGACAAGCCAGAAACACCTGCCGGACTCACTGGAAGCATGTGCCATCCAAGCCTGAAGCATGGTTCTTGCACACTGACAACAGGTGCTGGCCACACCTGAACCACGTGAGTCCCACGCCTGAACCACATGCTGACCACACCAGATCCATGTGCCATCCACCCCTGAACCACGTGCCAGCCACACCTGAACCACCTTTCTGCCATGCCTGAACCATGTGCCAGCCACATGTGAAGCACATGCCATCAATGCAAGAAGTACATGCTGGCCACACAGGAACCACCAGCCAGGCACTCCTGACCCATGTGCCAACCACACCAGAATGACATGCCATCGCCACCTGAACTACATGCCATCCATGCCAGAACCAAGTGCCAGCCATGCCAGAACCACGTGTCATGCATGTTGGAACTATGTGCCAGCCACACACGAACCACATGCCAGCCATGCCTGAACTATGTGCCAGCCATGACTGAACCATGAGCCAGGCACGCCTGATCCATGAGCCAGCCAAGCCTGAAAGACATGTCAGCCACGCCTGAAACACGTGTCAAAAATGACACAAACACATCACAGCCATGACTCATCAACATGCCAGCTGCCCTGAAACACATGCCAGCCACATGTCAACCACATTCCAGCCACTCAAGAACCTCATGTCACCCACACCTGAACCATATGTCACCCACCCCTGAAATACTTTACAGCCACCCTTGAACAATGCGCCAACCATCCCTGAACCACGAGACTGACACAACTGAACAACATGCCAGTCATGCCAGAAACATGTCTTCTCCCCACCTGAACCATGTTAATGGCACATCTGAACCACGTGGTTGCCACACCTGAACCACAAGCCAGCCACACATGAACCACGTTTCCACCATGCCTGAAACACGTTTCTGCCATGCATGTACAAAATGCTGGCCATGAATGAACCACGTGTTGGCCACAGCAGAAACATGTTCCTGCCAGGCCTGATACCTGTAGCTGGAATGCCTGAACCACGTGCCTGCCACACCCGAAGCACATGCCAACCATGCTGTATCCACATGACAGGCACACTGGAACCACGTGTAGGGCATTCCTGATCCACATGCTGGGCACGTCTGAAACATGTGCCAGCCATGCCTGAACCATGTGTCCGCCACACCTGAACCATGTTTCAGCCACACCTGAACCACATGTTAAAAATGCCTCTAACACGAGCAAGCCATGCCTGTATCACTTGTGAGACACGTTTGAGTCACATGAGAGACATGCCAGAGCCATGTGTCACCCCCGCCTGAACCATGTATCAACCAAGCCTGAACCACATTTCAGCCACACATGAACCACATGCCAGGCACATCTGAACCATGAGCCAGCCACACCTGTATCATGTGACAGCCACACCTGAGTCAAGCGTGAGCAATGTGCCAGCCAATCCTGAGCCACGTGTCACCAAAGCCTGAACAACCTGTCACCCATGCCTGGGCCATGTGTCACCAATGCCTGAACCACCTGTCACCCACACCTGAAGCACACGCTGGCCACACCTGAACCATGTGCCAGCCACACCTGAACCACGTGTTAGCCACGCCTGTACAATGGGCAAGCTAGCCTGAATCACGTGTGAGTCACATCTGAACCATGAGAGAGCCACACCTGAAAAACATAGGAGCCACACCTGTACCACATGTCAGCAATGCCTGAGCCACACCTGAGGCACATGTGAGCCACACCTGAACCATGTGTGAGCTGTGCCTGACACACATGTGAGCCATGCATGAGTCACATGTCAGTCACATTTGAACCACATGCCAGCCATGCCTGAACCACCTGCAAGCCATGCATGAACCACATGAGAGCTACGCCTGGAGAACTTGTGTGTCATTACTGAACTTCGTGTGAGCCACGGATGAGCTATGCCTGAACCAAGTGTGAGCCATGCATGAATGACATGTGGGCTATGCCTGAACCATGTGTCACCCACACATGAACCATGTGTGAGCCACACCTGAACCAGAAACACACCTGAGTCACGTTAGAGGCACAGCTGAACCATGTGTCACCCATGTCTGAACCACAGCTGAACCACGTATCAACCACTACAGAAACACCAGTCAGCCATGCCTGAATCATGTGCCACCAATGCCTAGACCACATGTCACCCACACCTGAACCACGTGTGAGACATGCTGGAATCACTTGCCTGCCCCACCAGAACCACATGCCTGCTATGCCTGAATCACGTGCCAGGCACACCTGATCCACATGCCAGGCACGCCTGAACTATGTGCCAGCCATGCCTGAGCCACATGCCTTCCACGTGTGAACCACATGCCAGACACACCTGTACCACCTGTCAGCCACTTCAGAAACACACGCCACCCATGCCTAAACCACATGCCAGCCACACCTGAACCAATTACTGGCCATGCCTGACCCACGTGCCTGCCACATCTAAACAATGTGCCAGCCGCACCTGAACCACACATCAGACATGTCAGTACTGTGCACCAGACACACCTGTATCAAGTGCCAGCTATGGCTGGCCCACACGTCAGGCATGCCTGAACCAGGAGTCAGCCATGTGTAAAGCATGCCTGAGCAACTCAGACAAACCTGAGCCATGCATCAACCACACCTGAACCACAAGTTAACCACAATTTAGCTACACCTGTGCTATATAAGAGCCATGCCTGAACCAGTTGTGTGCCACACCAGAACCACATGTGAATAATGCCTAACTTATACCTGAACCACATGTGAACCACTTGGGAGCCACACTTGAACCACACCTGAATGACCCTTGAACCACACCTGAATCACATGTGAGCCAGACCTGAAACATGCCTGAGCCATGTGTGAGCCTCATGTCTGCCATACCTGAACCACATGTGAGCCACACCTGAGTCATGTGTTAGTGATGTGTGAATCACGTGTGACTGATGCCTGAACCACGTGTCAGCCACACCTGAATCACGTGTAAGCCCTGCCTGAATCATATGTCACTGATGCCTGAACCACGTGTGACCCACAGCTGAACTATGTATGAGGCATGCTGGAACCACACGCCTGCCATGCTGGGAACCATGAGCCTCCCACACCTGAAACACTTGCCAGGCATGCAAAACCACGTGCTAAGCACACCAGATACATGTGCCGGGCATGCCTAAACCATGAGCCAGCCATGCCTGAACCACGTGTCAGCCATGCCAGAAACATGTGTTGGCCACACCAGAACCATGGGCCAGCTATGCCTGAATCAAGTCTCCACCACACCTGAAACATCTGCTAGGCATTCTGGATCCACGTACCAGCCACAGCTGAGCCACATGCCTGGCATGCCTGAACCATGTGACCATGAAGCAAGAGCAACATTCTGGCCATGCCAGAAACACGTGCCGGCCATGCCTGAATCATGCGCCGGCCACGCTGGAACCACATGCTGGCCATGCCTGTAACATGTAACTGCCATGAACCACATGACGGCAACACCAGAACCACGTGCTGGCCATTCCTGAACCACGTGCCAGCCATTCCTGAAACACTATTCTGCAAACCCTGACCCATGTGTCAGCCATGCCAGAACCAAGTGTCAGCCACACCTGGACCACATGCCAGGAGTGCCAGAACCACATGCCAAACACACCTAAACCATATGTAATCTTTGCATGAGCCATGTATCAGCCATGCCTGAACGATTTGCTGGCCTTGCCCCAAATATATGCCAACCAAAATGGATCAACATGCCACCCACGCTGGAACCATGTGCCTGCCATGCTCGAACCACGTGCCCTCCACAACTGAACTACGTGCCAGCCAGTGTTGAACCATGTACCGGCCATGCCTGAATCACTTGCTGACCACACCTGAACCATGTGTTGGCCATGCAAAATCAACATGCCAGCCATGCCAGAAACATGCCAACCATGCCTATACCATGTAACAGCCAAGCCTGAAGCACATGACAGCCATGCCGGAACCATGTGCCATCCATGCTGGAACCACGTGCCAGCCATGCCTGAACCACATGCCAGCCACACCTGAAGCATATGCCATCCACTCCTGAACCATGTGTTGGCCACGACTGAACCACATGCCTGCTGTGGTTGAACAACATGTCAGCCAGGCCTGAAACACGTGTCACACACCACATATACATATGCCAGCCACAGCTGATCAATGTGCCAGACAACCTAAAGCACATGCAAGCCACACGTGAGCCATGTGTCAGCCAACTAGGACCATGTGTCACCCATGCCTGAACAAAGTGTCTCCCACGCTTGAACCACATTTCAACCATGCCTGAACCATGTGCTGACCAAGCCAGATCCACATGCCAAGCAGGCCGGATCCTCATGCCAGCCATGCCTGAACCATGTGCCGGTCATGGCGGAACCACATTTCGACCACACATGAACCATGTGCTGCCCACACAAGAGCAATGTGCCTGCCATGTCAGAAACACATGCTGGCCATGCCTGAATCATGTGCCAGCCACCCCAGAACCATGTGCTGGCTATGCCTATACCATGTAACTGCCATGGAGGAACCACATGATGGCCACACCGGAACCATGTGCTGGCCACACCTGACCCATGTGCCAGCCATGCTGGAAGCACATGCCATCCACACCTGAACCACATGCCAGCAATACCTGAACCAGGTGTCTACCATGCCTGAACCATGTGCCATCAAATATTGAACCACATGCCTTACATGCATGAACCACGTGCTGGCAACTCATGAACCACATGTAGGCCATGCCTGACACACATGCTGGCCATGCTTGATACACCTACTGGCCATCCTGGAACTGCATGCTTTCCATGCCTGAAGCAGCACCATCCATGCTGGAAACACGTACCAGCCACACCGGAACCATGTGCTGACCACACCTGAACCACGTGTCAGCCATGCCTGAAACATGTGTCACAGATGATATAAACACATGCCAGCCATTACTCATCAATGTGCCAGCCACCCTGAGCCACAGGCCAGCCAGGTATGAGCCACCTGCCAGCCATGTCAGGACCACATGTCACCCACACCTAAACAAAGTGTCACCCCCGCCTGAACTACATTTCAGCCACACCTGAACCATGTGCCAGCCACGCCTGAACCACGTGCCTGCCATGCCTGGACCACGTGCCTGCTACACTTGAACCATGTACTGACCAAGCCAGATCCACATGCTGAGCATGCTGGATCCTCGTGCCAGTGAAGCCTGAACTAGGTACTGGCAACTCATAAACCACGTGCTGGCTACACCTTCACATTGTGTCAGCCACACCAGAACAACATGCCAGCCATGCCAGAAACACATGCCAGCCATGCCTGAACCATGTGCCTGCCCCACCTGAACCACGTTTGCACCATGCCTGAACCACGGGCAGGCAATGCCTTAACCACGTTTCTGCCACACCTGAACCATGTTTCTGCCACACCTGAATGACTTTTCCCCTATGCCTGGACCACGTTTCTGCCACGCCTGTACAATGTCCCTGCCACTTGTAACACATGTGTTGGCCACCTCAGAACAATGTGCCATCAGCACATGAACCAGGTTCCCACCACACCTGAACCACGTTTCTGCCATCCGTGAACCACGTTTCTACCATGCCTGAATGACTTTTCCACCACACCTGGACCACACTTCTGCCACGCCTGTACACGTGACAGCCATGTGTGACCCACATTTCGACCATGCCAGAATCACATTTTCTTGATGCCTGAATCACATTTAAGCCTCGCCTGAAACACATGCTGGCCACGTCAGCACAATGTGACACCAATGCCCGAACCAACAGCTGGCTATGCCTGAACCACATCTCATCCATGCCTGAACCATGTAAAAAAGGCCTGAAACATGATCAGGAAATGCTTGCATCACTTGTGAGACAAGCTGGAGACAAGTGAGAGACATGCCAGAGCCACGTGTGACCCATTCCTGAACCACAAGTCAACTAAGCATGAAACATGTGTCAGCCACACATGAACCACATGCCAGCCACGTCTGAACCACGAGCCAGCCACACCTGAACCGTGCAACAGCCATGCCTCAGTCAAGCATGAGCCACATGCCAGCCACTCTTGAGCCACGTGTCAGACAAGCCTGAACCACCTGTCACCCATGCCTGAGCCATGTGTCACCAATGCATGAACCATTTCTCACCCCTACCTGAACCACATGCCAGCCACGCCTGAAACACACTCCAGCCACCCCTGAGCCACACAGCAGCTATGCCTGAAACAAGCATCAGCCACTCCTGAACTTTGTGTAAGCCACCACTGAGTGACCTGTCAGCCACACCTGAGTCACGTGTGAACCACATCTCAATCATGTGTCAGCAATGCCTGAGTCACGTGTGAGCCATACCTTAGGTACGTGTCAGCATGCCTGAACAACCTGTCAGACACACCTGAACCATGTGTCACCCATGCTGGAAGCACCTATCAGCCACACCTGAACCACATGTCAGCCACACCTGAGCCATGTGTGAGCCACACCTGAGCCATGTGTGAGCCACACCTGAACCTCGTGTCAGCCTCAACAGAAACATGTGTGACCCACACGTGAACGATTTGTGAGCCACACCTGAACTACACCTGAGCCATGTGTGAGCCACACCTGAACCATGCCTGAACCACATGTGAGACACACTTGAGGAAACCTGAACCACATGTGAGCCACACCTGAACTACACCTGAACCATATGTGAGACACACCTGAACCATGCCTGAAACAACTGAGAGCAATGCTTGAACAACATCTGAGAAACATGTGAGCGACACAAGAGCCATGTCTGAGCCATATGTGAGCCACATGGAAGCCACGCCTGAACCACCTGTGAACCACATGTAAACAACATGCAAGCCGTGCCTGAATGACATGTCAGCAATGCCTGAACCACATGTGGGACCCACTTGAAAAACACCTGAGCCATGTGTGAGCCACGTGTCAGCCACACGTGAGCCACATGTGAGCCACTCCTGAAATACATGCCAGCCAAGTCTGAACCAAGTGCCTGCCAGGCATGAACCACGTGACAGCTGCTCCTGAATCACGTGTGAGGCATGTGGCACACACACCTGCATCACATGTCACCAACACCGGAGTTGCATGTCACACATGCCTGACCACGTGCCATCCACCTCTGTAACACGTGACAGCCATGCTGGAACCACATGCCATCAACTCCTGAACAACGTGACAAATAAAAATGGCAAGCAATAGTATATATTGAAGTATATGAGGAAGCCATTTGGTATAAAGCTAATTTGGCCTGACTTTGTTTTTTCCAAAAGGGCCTGACCGTGGCCATTGAGCATGCATTGTATATACATTTCCTATGGCAAGAACAAAGGCCCTTTCGATAAAGGTGCAACTTCCCTCCCCCTCCCAACGTTGGCATTTCCTTAAATATTAAGCATCTTTTCTTAGGCTAGGAACTGATTGCGGCGCTCACTTGTGACCACTCAGCTGGAGACAACAGACTGCCACCCTGCTGTGTTCACTGAGACAGAAGACATACCTGCTACTTCCATCAATCACTGTGCCGACAGAGCAGTCTCGCACTATTGTAAATGGGACATTTCAATCCTATATGAAACATCTTCTCTGGGGGTATGCAACCACTCTGTACACCCCACTTCTTTGGTGCCCTTTCTACCTTCGGGAAGAAAGGCCCCAGGTCATGGTCCTCAGGTTTCAGCTCAGAATAAACCCTCCCAAATTTTCATTTATAGATTGGTTATGGATTATTTTCACTGACATCAGACATGCCTGAACCACATTTCTGCCACACATGTATCATGTGCCAGCCACATGAGAACCATGTGCTAGGCACACCTGATACTCATGCTAGCCAGGCCTGAACCATGTGCTATCCACTCCTGAAGCACATGATGGCCATGCCTGAACTACGTACCATCAACACCTGAACCATGTACCAGCCACGCCAGAACCACTTACTGGCCTCACATTAACCACAGGCCTGCCACGCATGCACCACGCACTAGCCACACCTGAACCACATGCCAACCATGCTGGATCCACATGCCACACACGCCTGAAACACGTGTCAGCCTCACCAGAAACATGTGTGACCCACACGGAGCCATTTGTGAGCCACACCTGTCCTATGCCTGAACCATGCCTGAGCCACATGTGAGACACACTTGAGCCAAATCTGAACTACATGTGAACCACACCTGCACTATGCCTGAACAATGTGTGAGTGATCCCTAAACCATGAGTGAAACACCTGTGAGCCACACTTGAACAACATCTGAGGAACATGTGAGCAACACAAGATCAATGCCTGAGCCACATGTGAGCCACGCCTGAACCACATGTGATCCACGCCTGAGTTACATGTCAGCCACTCCTGAAACACTTTTCAGGCAAGCTTGAATCACGTTTGAACCATGCCTGCACCACGTGGGGCTATGCAGGAAACAAGTGCCCACCACACCTGAACCACAGGCCAGGCACACATGAACCACGTGTCAACCATGCCCCAAATTCATGCCAGCCATACCTGAAAAACTTGTCATCCAGTCCTGATATTCGTTCCAGGCACACCTGAAACACGAGCCATCAAAGCCTAAACTGTGCTTCATCCATACATCAGCCTCACCTGAGTAATTCGTGAGCCACTCCTGAGCAATGTGTGAGCCACAAGTGAGCCTCGAGTGTGACACACCTGAGCCACGTGTCTGCCACACCTGAGCTATGTGTAAGCCATACATGAGCCATGTTGCAGTCATGCCTTAGCCAAGTGTCAGCCAGGTCTGGACCACCTGTGAGACAGGCCTGAGTCATGTGTCAGCCACACCTGAACCACATGCGAGCCATGTCTGAATAACCTTTGAGCCAATCCTGAGTCAGCTGTCAGCCATGCCTAAGTCACGTGTTAGCTATGCCTGAAACAGATGTGATCCATGCTTGAACCACATGTGATCAACATGTGATGCATGTGTCAGCCACATGTGCACCACCACAGAGCCACACCTGAATCATGTGTGAGCAACTCCAGAACCATGTCTGAACCTCATGTGAGCCACACTTGACCCACATGTGAACCACGTGTGCAGCACACATGAATCATGCATGAAACACACCTGAACAACATGTGAGTCACGTATGAAACACACCCGATCCATGTGTGTGACATGGGTCGCCCATGCCTGAACCACATGTCAGGCACCCCTGAATCACATGTGAACCATGCGCAAGCCACGCCTGAACACATGCCAGCAATGCCTGAACCACTTGTCAGCCATGCCTGAACCGTGCGTCAATCTTACCTGGACCACGTGCAATCAAATATTGAACCACATGCTTTTAATGCATGAACCACGTGCTGACAATGCCTGAACCACATGTAGGCCACGCCTGACACACATGCCATCCACGCCACATACACCTTCCAACCATGCTGGAACCACATGCCTTCCATGCCTGAAGCACGCGACACCCACACTGAAACCACATGCCAGCCGCACTGGAACCATGTGCCATCCAGACCGGAACCACATGCCAGCCAAGCCTGAACCACGTGTGTGCTGCGCAAGGACCAAATTACATCCACGTGGTAACGATGTGCTAGCCACACCTGAACCCTGTGACATTCACGCCCGAACCACGAGCTGGCCATGCCAGAACAATGTGCCCGCCATGCCAGAACCATGTGCAGGGCAAGCCAAATCACATGCCCAACATGCCTGAACCACATGCCCTCCATACCTCAACCATATGCCGGTCACGACTGAACCACATGTCGGCCATTACTGAACCATGTGCCATCCTCACCTGAACCATGTGAAGGACACACCTGAACCAAGTGCCTGACACCCCTGAACCACCTGCCAGACAGTCCTGAACCACATGCCAGAAACCCCTGAATCACATCCCAGAAAACCCTGAACCACGTGTCTGACATATCTAAATCACGTTCCGGACACACATGAACCACGTGCTGGCCATGCATGAACCACCTGGTGAACACACCTGAACCATGTGTCAGCCACACCTGAACCACATGCTGGTCAATGATGAACCTCCTGCCAGACACCCCTCTGCCACCTGCCAGACATGCCTGAAACACATGCTAGACATGCCTGAACCACATGATGGACACGCCTGAACCACCTGAAGGAAACACCTGAACCACCAGCCTGACACTCACGAACCATGTGCCAAACATGTCTAAACCACTTGGCATGAACTCCTGAACCACGTACCAGACATGCCTGAACCACCTGCCCAACAGGCCTGAAGCTCATGCCAGACATGCCTGAAACACATGCCAGAAACCCAGGAAACAAGTTTCATCCATGCCTGAACCATGTGCCATACACTCCTGAACCACATGCTGCCCACGCTTGAACCACCTGCCGGACATGCCTCAACCACCTGCCAGACAGGCCTGAACCATGTCCCGGGCATGGCCGAACCACCGGGCAGACATTCCTGAACCACGTGTCAGACACGCCCGAACCACCAACGTGACATGCCTGAAGATAGTGCCGGACACACCTGAACCACATGCCAGACATGCATGAACCAAGTTTCATCGATTCCTGAACCACGTGCTGGCCATGCCGATAGTAAGTTTCAACCACACCTGAACCCCATGCATGTCATGCCTGAACCACGTGACAGCCATGCCTGAACCCTGTGTCGGCCATGACTGACCAACTTGCCACACACACCTGAACCATGTTTGCTACATGCCTGTACCACCTGCCATACATGCCTGATCCAGCTGCCATACACGCTTGAACCACCTGCTGGACACTCCTGAACCACCTGCCTGAAACGCCTGAACCATGTGCCTGCAACCTGTAACCAAATGCTGGAAACCTCTGAACCACCTGCTAGACAAGCCTGAACCACCTGCCAGAGAAGCTGAAACCACCTGCCAGACGTGCCTGAAAAACATGCCAGACATGCCTGAACAAAGTGCTGGACACACTTGAACCACCTGACGGACATGCATGAAGCACCTGCCTGAAATGCCTAAACCACGTGCGGAAAAGTTCAGAACCACGTGACGGCTATGCCTGAACCATGTGCTGAACATGCCTGAGCCATGTGCTGGCCATGCCTGTACCACATGCTGGACACACCTGCACTAGGTGCCAGACATGCCTGAACTATGTAACAGACATGCTGGAAACACCTGCAAGGCATGCATGAACCACCTGCCGAACATAACTAAACCACATGCCAACCAAGCCTGAACCACGTGCCGGACACCCATGAACCAAGATTCGTCCATGCCTCAAACAAGTGCCAGCCACACCTGAACCACGCGGCTGCCATGCCTGGAACATGTGCCTGCCATGCCTGAACAACATGCTGATCAAGCAAGCCAGAACCACGTGCTGAGCACGCCAGATCCACCTGACGTCCAAAGCTGTACCACGTGATAGCCACGCAAAAACCACATGCTGTCCATGCATGAACCACATGCCGACCACACCTAAACCAATTTTCATCCATATCTGTACCAAGTACCAGCCACACATGAACCACAGGACTGCCATGCCTGAACTACACGCCAGCCACGCCTGAAGCACATGACTGCCACACCTGAACTATGTGCCCAACACACCTAAACAACCTGCCCTACACACTTGAAGCACCTGCCAGACAGGCTTGAACCACATTCTGGACACACCTTAACCATCTGACAGACACACTGGAACCACGTGCCAGCCACTCCTGAACCACACAACTGCCACCCATGAACCATGAGCAGGACATCTCTGAACGACCTGTCAGGCTCGCCTGAAGCAAGTGCCACCAGTCCTGTACCACATGCTGGACACGCCTGTACCAGGTGTCAGACACCTGTACCACATGCCAGACACTCATGAGCCACCTGCTGGACATGGGTGAAACACCTGCCAGGCATGCCTGAACCACCTTCTGGACAGGCCTGAACCATATCCTGGAAACCCCTGAACCATGTGTCTGACACACCTAAACCATATCCTGGACATCATGAACCATGTGCCGGTCATGTTTGTACCAGTTGGCCGACACAACTGAACCACTTGATGGCCACGCCTGAACTACTTGCTGGCCATGCCTCTTCCACCTTCCACCTGTGTGGACACAGCCTTACTGAGGGAAATGATGAAATGCTTCCCATCTGGGTGCTAAACAGACACTCCTCTGAGCTCAGCTGGAGCACTGGCTCCAGAACCAGAAGCAAAAGCCTGACCACCCAGCCTTTGCAATCTCGTCCCTTGGAAAGAGCCTGAAAGACAAGGGCTGGGTGAAGCCCCTGGCACTTCTGACTTCTCCCATCCTCCCTGATGGCTGCAAGCATCACTCAAACACATGGCACGCTAGGCTCTGCCAGGGAGTCCATCTCAGCACAGCCCGAAGCTGAGGATCAATCCTGGCTCCTGGCAGCCCATGCCCTTCCTAATGCGGCACAGCCACACAGGAAAGAGACTTGCCAGAGAAAGGTGGGGAAGGCTGTGCTGTCCCTCAGAGGAGAAAGAGTCATGGCAGGTCCCAGGGCTAGTCCAGGGCCAGGATGAAGGCATGGGTGTCCCAAGAGTGTCTGCTCCACGACTGGGGTGCTCCTGAGAGCTGACCCGGCACGTGGAAATATTTAGTTTGTTGCGGGAGTACAGCTGTGGGCACAGGAGGCACCATTTAGCCCATCTTTGGGTTTCCAAATTCGACGTAGATTGTGGAAGTCCACGAGGAAAGAAATTAGCAAATCTGGATGAAATGTTTCTTGTTCAAGGCACATAGAAGTTACCAAAACTGGCTTCCTAATAGCTGACTTATGAGAAGAGAATCTAAAAATGTGAGTCCCTTGTAATGCCTCAGGTGAATATGGAGTTGGAAGGCAATGCTCAAAATATTTGAGGAACTGGTAAGTCGGGTGCCATTTAAACTATTCCAGGTCCAAAGTGGGGACGGATGCTTGCAGCTTGGCTTCCAGTACAAGCGAAAACAGGATCACGTTGGGATTCAACTCAGTCTTTCCAAAGTGGTCGATGAGATGGCGTTTGTACTCCTCAATCACAGACCTCGAGAATATCTTGCCATGTGGTCCATGCACAGATGCATCTTCCATTTGTGGGAGCTAACAAAAAATCTATCCAGTTGACAGCCACACCATCCAGCTCAATGCCATCTCCCCACCCTCACAGCGCCCTGCAATCCCATCTTGCTGATTTGGACACGATTTGCCTCATCACAGTGAGAGAGCCATGCCAGGGTGTCCCATAGCCCTGGGAACCATGTTCACACCACCTCCATCTGCCAAAACAGGAGCATCTCTGGATGGGTAACCTGAGTCCAGAACCTGGCCTTTCCCTTGGCCTGGCTTAGCATTTGTCCCTGAATGGCATGACTCGACCATTCTCCCAAGTGCTGCCCCTTGGCTTAGGTGTGTCTGGAAGAATTACCAGCCTGAACTGGCCTTTCCTTCACCCTTGAGGAGACCAACAAGAACTCTCCTCAACTCGCCAACCTGCCCCTGGGTTTCGATGTATACCAGACCTGTCCCCGTGATCCCAAGACCTTGGAGAGCACCCTGTTCTGGCTCTCTGGAGGGAATCAGACTCTCCCTAACTACAAGCACCCGACTACAGCAAATCCGTGGCCACCGTTAGAGGAACCACTTCAGCACTGTCAGCCAAGGTCGAAACCCTTTTGGAGCTCTCCAGAAGCCCCCAGGTAAGAGGGTCTGAATCCTGGAGAGAGAGATTCTGCTCTTCCCCAATGCCTTTCTCTCATCCAATCACATGGAAAGGCAGAGCTCTATGTTAGTCCTCCCAAGGACTTCCTCAGATCAGGAGATTATTAACTGGCTTGGGAAGGAAGACCACGGTGAAGGAGAAGTGCCACTGAAACATTGAGACTCAGCCCAGAGTCATGCTCAAGGCCAAGGCATCCACCCCACAGCTCCTGGGAATATTGGCTGAGGACAGCTCACAGCTCTTTCCCTCACAGGACATGCCCACACCATAGGGAAGCGCCTAACCAGAGGATGCAGCCCTCTCCAGGGACAGCCAGGGGCCCATGTCTGGCATATAAGGGAGTAAGAAGCCTGGTTCCCTTGTCTCAATTTGGGACAACACCAAAGGGCCGTCCCAGCTCCAGAGATCCCTGAGGGTTGGCTGAGACCCAGTGGCAATGGGCTTGTGCTTCAGCTTCTCCTGCGACCATCTCTGCTTTGCTAACTTCCCATAGGGATATCTCTCCAGAACACTTCCATACACTCTCCACATGCAATACTCCCCATCAGACTCAGAGTCTCTTGACAGGGCCCCGATCTGTGACAAACAGCTGTCAGCAGACATGACTTCTGACCATAGCAACATGAGATTCGGCCAATTCTGTTCTGGGAGAATCACCTTTTAGACAATCTGAGAGGGTAGGTCATCATAATCTTCAGGACAACCTTAGGTAATGCTCTGGTAAGACATTAAATGCAACAATTAAGAAATCCATGACTAAAGATGTATTTCTCCTCAGATTTACATCAAACATTGGTCACCGGGGCGAAGGGACCCCTGTTTCCGAAGTCTCGTTGGGCAAGGCTGATGGAGACCCCATGACCTTGTTGCTACACCATCTGGAACTCACGCCTTATTCCATTGCCAATGAAGGACACAAAGAGCACCTGGGGCCTTACTCACCCTCCTTTCTCCTTTGGCCTAAAAGTGATGCCCTTCGGCAGAAGTAGCCACACGTCCATAAGAAAAGCCAAGGGGGCTAGGACACATAGTCTTCTGTGTGCCAGAATGAAAGGAGAACTGGATGCAGTCTGCCACGCTCTTTTTCTACACCAAATCACTCACTCTCCCTGTCACATACAGAGTTCCCTCGCCCTCTTTCCCCAGGAGGACATCCTAAGACCCACTGAACTCAGGATCTCTTGCTGATCCTTAGGCTAACAGATCAAAGTGTTCAGTGGCCACACATGACAAAGAATACAGAACTTTCAGGATTGGATCAGAATATCCCCTAAAGTATCTATCACCATCTATTGCAGTCAGCATCCCCCAGAAATGCTGGGGAGGTGGAGAACCTGATTTCCCTAGTTGTCATGTCATAATATTCCAAATGGTAAGTTTTCTGCCCAAAGTTCCAGGGCATACAAAGAGACAAAGAAGGATGGCTCCTACCTAGGAAAAATCCAAAAACAGAAGGGGCCCCTGAGGAAGCCCTCAGGGGTGAGCACACAAAGCTTTCTCTGGTTGTTGCTGTTCACATTCCTGTGTCGAGCCTCTGTCTTCCTAAGCAGCAATATGCTGAACACCTCTGTTTCAGGGTCAAGATAGAGTCAGAGGCCAAGGATGCCGGAAATGGATTTGTCTCTTTCCTTCCGTCTTTGTCCGTGACTATACCAACTGCCTGATCTAGATTTACAGGGAAAACCTGGGAAACCTACCCAAACAAGTGTGTTTTGGTTCCTGTAGGAAGAATACAGAAAATATTGCAGTTGTTTTTGGTGATGGAACTGAAGTTCATGGAGCCACTTTCCACCTCAAGGTGAATTTTGTGTAGAAAAAAATTAAACACAGAGTTATCAATGACCTAGCACGTTTATTTGGGATTTTCTGGCATGGAGGGCTGTGACATCTGATCCGAAGGTCCGACTGTGGACCACATTTCCCAAAGGCCAAGGGGCAGAGACACGCAGCTCCTATGTTTCCAGTCAAAATACTCCATTTCCCAGCAGGCAGCGGGCGGGCGGGTCGCGGTGCCAGGCGTTTGTGAGCAGGTAGTTGGCCAGCCTGGGCTCCGCCCCCACGGGGGCATCCTGTTGGCCCTGCCTCCTCACAAGCTCTCCTCCGGAGCTGGCTCAGCCTCTTAGCTCACACCGTTCCTTGCGTGCGGTCTCCCCACTCAGGCCGGCTCGACTGCCCCGCCTCCTCTGTGACCACGCCCCCTACTTGGCACGCCCCCCCCCGCCCAGCCTCCGTGCTCCTCCTGTCTTATGCTCTCAGGCCTTCCCCTGTGCGGGTGCGCGCTGCAGCCCCGCCTCCTCTGTCTCCGCGCCTCCCCGCTCGCCACGCCTCCTCACTCGCTCCGCCCCCCGCCCCCGAGCCAATGGGGAAGCCCCAGACATCCGCGTCAGGCGTGGCGGTGCCACCGTGTGGAGCGAGTGAAAGGGGCTGCAGGTTCAGACCGGCGTGAGGGGCGTGCCTGAGGCGGATAACCGGGATGCTGGCGCCTCGTGGGCGTCCACGACGACCCGGTTCCCCGCTGCCAAGTGCGCCCGGGGCTGTCCCCGCCAGGCCTCGTCCCTCCTGGGCGGGGGCGGCCGGTCAAACTCGCGCCGCGTCGGGCGCTCGGCCGGCGGAGGACGGTTTGTGCCGCCCTGGCCCACGAGGCTCTGGCGTCTTGGCATCGCTTCTGTAGGGAGCCCGGACGGGACCGCTTATGTGGGGCTCCGCGGAGGCTCTCGGAGGACTGCGGGCAGGGCCGCTCCCAGGGGAGACGCGCCCTGAGCCCGGGCATGGGTCCCGGACAGCCTTCCGGGCGGCGGCGCGGCCCTGGCCCGCCGTGTCCGCTGAGGCCTGCGGGGCGCTGTCCTCGAGGGCCGGGGCGCGGGGCTCGCGGGCTGCACACTGCTTCTCGGTCCCTCCATCCCCTCTGTCTCCGCTACCCAGCGGCGGGGGGCAGCCCTGGCGGCTGTCTCAGGCTCAGAGAGGCTGCCTGCTGTGCACACTGCGTGTGTCTGGGCTCCCTGCTCTCAGAGGTGCGGGAGAGGAACAACCAGAGGGAGGAGGAGGGACAGCAGGCCGCGTCCCGGGTCGGAGGGCGGGGGAGGGACGGCCGGTTGGGTCACGCGTGGGAGGGAGCGTGAGGGATGGCCGGCCGGGTCCAGGGTCGGAAGGAGGGGGAGGGACGGCCGGCCAGGTCCTGGGTCAGAGGGAGGGGGGAGACCGCCCTTGGCTCCTGGGAGTCCGCCTGGTTCTCTACCTCCCTCCTCTGGGCTCACCTGGTTTTGTCTCGCCTGGTGTGGACGCCTACTGTCTCTCCCCGTGTCCCTTTCCTGGAACAACATGGACCTACCGGTTTGCTGTGGGAGGGCGGTGGGTTTGGGGACTGTGGAAGAGCCTCCTGAGTTCTTCTTTTTCTGTTTCTTACTGGGATTGCCTGTCTGTTGAGTCTGAAATTTGCAAGCGTCAAAGAAAATGCAGGGCAGTATTTATTTTTAAGAGTTCAAAGCAGGACGTAGGCACCTTACTTTTTATGACATGCAGAGCAGGATTCTTTGGGGAAGAATTTGAGCTACAATCGTAAAGCAATTTCAGAGGGAAGCAAGAGTGTTTCATAGAATCATTTTGTTCTGCGCCTGTTTATGCTGTCCCAACTGGCGTGTAGTGATTGGCATTAAACTTCTGCGTAGATAAGGTGATGTTCATCTGCTCCCTGTAGAAGGGAAGGTCGCTTAATGGCTTTCTCTGCTGAACGGGCCACAGATGGTGTTCTCTGTGCCTTGGGACAGTGCTGATCAGATTCTGAGTTAACACAGCAACACAACCTCAGTTTAATAACAGTCAACTGTGTTAAGCATTGCTGTCATTTTAGCGCTAATATCTATATAAATAATCTACACTAATATTTATAGTGTAACGACCTCCTGTTGTGTTCAGTGCTGCAAAAGTTGTTAAACCAATGAGATGATGCAGGGATGTGTCAAGCGTAGAACCTAGCAGATAGCAAGTGAGAAAGTGCCCAGGAGATGATCATACAGAAAGCTATGCTAAGTTATCTAGCAAGATGCAGTGTGTATTTTAAAAGTTGCAGTAGGGCTTTCAAAATGTTGGGAGTCCCTAAAATTAAATTCTTAAATAGGGCAGCTTTTTTGTGTTTGAGAACTACTGTGAAATAATTACAATTATTATTATATGAATGTCCCTGATATCTAAAAAAGAAAAAATAAGATTTTTATGTTGACAACTATATATTTTTCCTTAAAGTCATCTTTAATAAAGTATAATGTACTTTGAATAGAATTTTGACTTGAAAAATAAAGCTTCCTGGAAATGAAGCAAAGCTTTTAAGTGGACCTTCTGTGCAATGAAGAATGACTCCTGGATTCCTGTCAGTGTCCAGGTGCTTCTGTCTCCATACCTCAGGCAGCAAACCTAACAGGAATAAATGCTGCCCCTGTGTGTGTGTAGAGGAGGCTCTCATGACATTGGTGTTGATGGGTTTTGAGAATGGGTTGGTACCTGTATAGGTCTGGAGAGTAGGTTTCAGTCATGCTGGGTGAGGTTATTATTCCGTGTGAGCAGAAGTGGTCTGATTTGTGCCCCACATGTCGGGGGCCTGCTCAATATTGGGGACTGTGCTGGGGGCAGAGTCTGTTCTTGCTACTGTAGTGTTTTTTGGAAGCAAGTTGTCATGGTTTTAAACTAATAGACATCATTCTTTTTGACTGCAGTTATCTAGCATGCAGCACACAAGAGGTCAACATATGTGTAGGGCATGTTTGCAGACAATATGGAATTTTTGATAAGGATGCACGATTAATTAGAAAGCTGATAGAATCCTGGCAAAGCATGTGGCTAGATGGTGTAACATGATGTGTTTGTGCCCTAGGATGCCTCTGGCCCTTTTGACCACAGTTCCTGGGAGGATGTTCCCACTTGCCATTATAAAAATGCAAAAAGGGCCATGCCCTTGGATTGTTTCCCCTTGGCTCCTGAATGAGAATTAAGGACCTGGCATTTGAAGGTTGCTGTTTTGCAGTAATTTCACGCACTTTTCCAGAGATTCCCGCTCCATCTCTCCCAAGGTTGACTTAAATCTTTGCACTCCAACTCAAGCACGTTCTCCTTACTGTTCTTGTTCTGGATGACATACGGACAGCCCTTTGAAAAAGAAAAGCTCTCTAGACAGCATAGAGAGGGAGGAGGTGTGTGCTTTCCCCCAATAGGATTTAGATGTTTAATATTCATCAATAAATGCTAACGACAGGAAACTATTCTACTTTTCATTAATCTTCTTCAGTAAATTTGTTAAGAATTTTCTTAGCCACAGCATCTTTGTTATCTTGGAAACATCAATTGTGAATCATATTCTTGATTTCATCTTCATGTAGGTACATGGGGTTTGATGACTCTTTACCAGAACTCCTGTCCTTCCCTGGGTCCCTGGCCCATAGGATGGGAACGAGTACAGCAGTGTCTGAAAATTAAGTTAGACATTTTTCATGCTGGTAGATATTTAGGGTGAATATTAAACATGTACACAGATGAAAATATTTATCAAAAAAGCCATATACATAAAGTGGGAGGATGTACTAGGTGGAGTCATATAATTAAATGACAAGGTTCTTAGTTTGAGACTTCAGAATGTTCTGTTGTATACTTTTTAAGCAAATTGCAGACTTTGTTGGAAAGACACATTTCTCTTATGGAGCTCAGTATCCGGAACAATATAGTTGGTCCTGCAAGGAGCTAAATGAGAACTGGAAAGTCATTAGGTTCCAGGGCAGTACCGTCCCACACTTTTGGGGTCTTCCTCATACTTTCCTATGCATTTATGTCATTTTCTCTTTGCAAACTGCCTGTCTAGCTGCTGTTGGCTTGCGGGGCAGATATTCTCCTCTGTACCTAGCTCCTTGTTTCAAGAACTAAAAGAGACTCCATTCTCTATCTAACTGTGAACTGTATCTGAAATTTTCCACGAAGTCATAAAGTTAGAAGTATTGTAGCTAAGATGACTACAGCTTTGTTTCCGCTTAGTTGCTGTTTCTCAAGGAAGAGCCGAACAATTGCCACTGTTGGATAATTCTGTATATGAATGTGTTGTGAGCACATTTCACAATACCAAGTGTTAGAAAGTGCCCTTAAACCTTTAGTCTTCCTAGGCTACGTCTGGGAGACTCAGAAACAGAAACTTTTATGGTTTCAACAGGCAGTGTTGCTTTTTTTTGGCTTCTCCTGGCAGTGTACTATGTAATGTGGCCACAGAGCTATCAACGTACAGATTATATCTAATTATAAAATGTCATAAGAAAAAGGAACAAACTGTTGACATATGCAATGATTTGGATGGAGCTTAAGGCATTGTACTGAGTGAAAAAAGCCAATCTTCAAAGGCTGTGTGATTGATTCCATTTATACAGCATTCTCAAAATGACAACATTATAGAAATTGAGAAGAGATCCATTTTTCCGTGGTCACAACTGGGGGTGGAGGGGGTGTGACTCTAAAGGGGTTGCATGAGGGAATTTCTCTGGGGTGATAGAACAGTTCTGTGTCCTGATTGTTGTCGTGGTTACATGGATTTTTATGCATGAAAAAACATCATAGAACTCTACACACATCTAGGGAATTTCAGTTCAAACTGGAATTCTACTAAGTAGTTGAATGGCTAATGCTGTATCCATGTCAGTTTCCTGGTTTTGATCACTGTGTTGTGCTCATCCATTGTATGCCTCTACCACATTTTATTGAACCATTCACCCATTGAAGGACATGTGGGTTGTTTCTAGTTTTTGACTGTTACAAATAAAGCTGCTCTGAACACTCACATACGGGTTTTTGTGTGCATCTATGTTTTCATTTTTTAGTGTAAATGCCCAGGAGTGCAACTGGTGTTTTCTACATGGTTTTGGAAGAGTTGGACATCCGTAGGCAAAAGGAAAAGAAAAAAAGTGGACCAAGGTGTAAACCTCATGTCTTCTGCAAAAATTAATGTTAAATGGATTCATTGGATCATCTTTTTTGTCTTCATCCAAAACCAGTTGGTTTACACTGCAAACAGCATTCCAAAATGAAGATGGGAGGAAACGAGTGAGCATTTAGGTATGAAAATGAATACAGACTTGGGAAGGTAGGACATGGCTTGAGTCTTGAAGAGAGTGTGTGTGCATTTGAGAAGAAGGGGAAAACGTTCCAGAGACTAGGATGAGGCAAGACAGGTGGTAGAGAAGATAGGTCCGAACTGGCTGTTTCAGGGAATCACGTGTGTGAAGAGGAGGAGGGAAAGAAAGGAAGGATAAGTGGTTCATGAGGATAGAAAACTGCTGGCTAGGTTGTAGAGTTGATAATGAGTTTCAGTGGAAGTTCTTGAGCAGGAAAAAGCTATTGGAGAAATGGTCTTGAAGGAACGTTGTCTTAGGATCACGTATGGCAGTGATTGGTAGGAAGAACAAGGTATAACCATGACCCTTATGTTGATTTAGCACTTTGTGTTACAGCTGTCTTCCCGAAAGCTAAAAGAGTGGTGTCCCTTCAGGATTTGAAATCCCTGAGCTTTCCTAGAAGGATAATGGTAGATTTCAGACCTTTGTCATGACTTTGGTGATGGACACTGAGGACTCTGCTGGACTTTGAAGCTAGGAACACTGCTTTTAGTAAGTTGCACATGTCAGAAGAAGAGTCCTTTGTTGGCTCATTGCTGATGTGGATGACATTTCTTCTCTAAAGTGTCTAAGAGGTGAGCCACTGAAATGAGAAGAACACAGAGTTGATGAATTTGTCCAATGAGGAAAAGTTAATGGATCACTTTTCTTTATTTTGATTTAATCAGCATGTGTTGATACTTGTATGTGAAGAACTATACAGAGAATGGTGAGGAACAGTGTCCTTCCAAATCACTGAGGAGCCGACAGGGACACATGGCTCTAATTGCAGCATTCGGGTTTTTATTCTGAGGGAAGCATTTCCAGTCAGCGAGGACATCGTGTACTTCCTGCCAGTGATCCAGAAGATCTTTAGGATAGAAAAGGAACCTAGAATAGTATAGGAACACTTTGCATATAGTCGGCAGGATGTGACAGATGACAGCCATCGAGCCCTAACTTCTTAATGTGTGACCAAACATACTCAGTTCCTCTTTTCTTATAACCCGCTTCATTTCTTGATTTCTTACTTGGAGAAAATTGTACTTTTTTCCAAGTCATCTGTGGGAATCCTATTTGGCTCCTGCTTTTTTGTGTGTGTGCATTTAGAAGTTGATCTTAGATATATTTTAGGCTTCTGTCCTTTTTTTAAGACCACCACCAAATATAATTTATTTAATGTCAGACAAACTACTACATATCAAAGCATTTCTGCTTCTTTATTTAGAACATGGAAAAGCATAACATCTTGTTTTTCAAAAAACACAATGATGACTTGCTGAGCAAAGGATTTTACTGCCTAGGAGATTACCATGACGTGTGTTAATGAAAGACTGGTGGTGTGAAAAGCTTTAGTGCAACCACTTCTTTGTCTTCAAATTGCCTTTTCTGCTTGATTTAATTCCCTTGGGCTGATTCTTTCCTTTCAGTCTAGAAGTATTTTCCACTGAATGTGGAGATCGATCAAGAATACTTCACTTGTGATTGCAACCACTCAGTATTATCACAGAATTTGTGTTTTTTTGTGCAGAAGAGCAAGCTCTTACAGTGCTATGCAACCTGCTCTGCTCATTTAAAACTATCATCGTTTGGCTACTGTGCTCTAGTGGCAGTTTGACCAACGTGTAAGCTGGGCCGTGGCATCCTGACCAATGGGCATCAGTGTAGGCAGCCTAGAAAGCATGGGTCAGCACTTACTGTCTTTGTGAAGGGCAGGATTCCCAGTCAGGGATGTCCAAAAGTCTGCCATACTGAACTTTCATGCTAAAGGGATGTCATTATCTGGCTCAGCTTCTGACTGAGATTCCGTGAATATATGAATACATGAATATTATATGTGGTTCTTATAGAAGTAGGCACTTGGGGACAATCCAGATACTGTTCTCTCCTTCATCACAGGATGGCTTCAAAGAATCCTTTCCCCTTTCCCCTGGCCAGCTAGGTTTGCAGTGAGCAAAAACTTGTTCAGACTTTGTGCCAACACTTCTGGAATATGTGACACTTCATTTGTTTTCTAGAGCACAGAAGTTTGAAAGTAATTTCCTGTTTCTGCTTTCGATAGTGACATATGTCAATGGAGTCAGGTAGATCTGAGTTGCAGTATTGACTGCTCTGTGACATTAGGGCAACCTGATTTTACCATCCAGTCGAGGTTCAATCCTACCTGTTTCATGGGAGGGTTGTCAGAATTGACTCTGAGATGTGTACACGAATCACTTGATATAATGTGTGGCCCACAGTCCGTGTTCAACAAATGTTTGTCATCCTCACCACTTGAGCATCCCTTAAGGTGTTTTTCTCTGGAGAGTGATCTGAAACAAAAAATATTTTTTCAACTCATTTCCCACTGATCTCAAAAGCCATGTATTAGATGTCATCACACTGTCTGGTCTGGTCTACCATGCATGCCTCCAGTGACAGGAAACTCACCGACTCTAGAACAGTGTTTTTCAACCATGGGAGTAATGACATTTGAGATGGGTCGGTCATTGTTGTGGAGGGTTGTTCTCTGAATTGTATGATGTTTAGCACCAAACTTGGCTAGGGGGACAAAATCATCCACAATTGAGAACCACTGCTCTAGAGACAGCATATCCTCTTTGTTTCTTTTTTTAAAAAATGAGGTCATCATGGGTTATAACATTGTGTAATTTCAAGTGTACGTGATTGCTTCTCAGTTTCTGTGGAGACTGCATCGTGCTCACCCGCAACAGTCTAATTTTTATTCATCACCTTACATATGTGCCCCTTTACACCTTTTGCTCAACCCCTAACCCCTTTCCCTTCTGGTACCCACTAATCTGTTCTCTTTACCCGTCTGTTTTTCTTCCACATATGGATGAAATCTTGGGATATTTGTCTTTCTCTGTCTTTCTTATTTTCACTTAACGTCACACCCTCACACTCCGTCTATATTGTTTCAAATGGGACAATTTTTTTTTTTAATGGCTGAGTAGTAGTCTGTTTTATATATGTACCACACCTTCTTTAGCCATTCCTCACTTGAAGCACACTGGTTGCTTCCAATCTTGGCTATTGTGAATAATGCTGCAACAAACATAGGGGTGTGTAAATCTCTTTGAATTGTTGTTTTCAATTTCTTTGAATACGTACCCAGTAGTGAGATAGCTGGATCGTGTAGTATTTCAGATTTTAACTTTTTGAGAAATCTCCATACTGTTTTCCATAGTGGCTGCACCAGTTTACATTCCCACGGGCAGTCTAGTAGGGTTCCCTTTTCTCCACATCCTCTCCAACATTTGTTATTTTTTGTCTTCATCGTTATAGCATTCTGACAGGTGTCAGGAGATATCTCATTGTATTTTTGATTTGCATCTCCCTCATAATTAGCAATGTCGTGCATGTTTTCATGTGCCTGTTGGCCTTCTGTATATCTTCCTTGGAAAAGTGTCCGTTCATATCCCCTGTCCATTTTCCAATCTGGTTGTTTCTGTTTTTGTCATTGAGTTATTTTTATATTTTGGAAATTAACGCCTTGTCAGATGTATGATTTTCAGATATTTTCTCCCAGTTGGTGAGCTGTTTTTTTGTGTTCTTCATGGTTTCCTTTGCCTTGCAGAAGATTTTTAGTTTGATGTAGTCCCACTTGTTTATTTGTTCTTTCGTTTCCCATCCCTGTGTTGGCATGGTATTCAAAAAGATGCTCCCCAGACCAATGTCAAACAGTGTACTGGAAATGTTTTCTTCTAGGAGTTTTATGATTTCAGGTCTTACCTTCAAGTGTTTAATCCATTTTGAGTTAATTTTTGTGTACAGTGAAAGGTAATGGTCTACTTACATTCTTTTGCTTGTGGCTGTCCAGTTTTGCCAACACTGTTTTTTGAAGAGAAAAAACATTGTATGCTCTTGCCTCCTTTGTCAAAGATTAGCTATCCATAGATATGTGGTTTTATGCCTGGGCTTTCAGTTCTGTTCCATGGATTTGGCTGTCTGTTTTCGTGCCAGTACCATGCTGTTCTGATTCCTAGAGCTTTGTAGTATATTTTGAAATCAGGGATTGTGAAGCCTCCAGCTTCATTCTTTTTTCTCAGGATTGTTTTGTCTATTCTGGGTCTTTTGCTGTTCCATGTATACTTAGGATTCTTTGTTCTATTTCTGTGAGGAATGTCACTGGGATTCTGATTGAGATTCCATTGAATCTGTAGATTGCTTTAGGTAATATGAATATTTTAACTGTTTTTATTGTTCCAATCCATGCACAGGGAATATCTTTCCATTTCTTCATATCTTCTTCAGTTTCTTTCCATAATGTCTTATAGTTTTCAGTGTATAGGTCTTTCACCTCTTTGGTAAGATTTATTCCTAGGTATTTAATTCTTTTGTTGCAATTGTAAATGAGATTCTATTCTTGACGTGTCTTTCTGCCAGTTTGTTTTTAGTGTATAGAAATGCAACTGATTTTTGTAAGTTGAGTTTTTACCGTGAAACTTTCCTGTAGTTGTGTATTCTTTCTAATAGTTTTCAGATGAATTCCTTAGGGTTTTCTATATGTAGAATCATGTCATCTGCAAACAGTGAGAGTTTCACTTCTTCCTTTCCAATTTGGATACGTTTTACTTCTTTTTCTTGGAAACTTGCTGTAGTCAAAACCTCCACACCTATGTTGAATACGAGTGGCAAAAGTGAGCATCCATATATATGTAGAATACGAGTGGCAAGAGTGGGCACTCTTGTCTTGTTCCTGTTCTCAGTGGGATGGCTTTCAGTTTTTCACCATTGAGTACAATGTTGTCTGTGGGTGTTTTCGGATTTTGTATGATTCCAAGAATTTTTCTATTTCTATTAGGTTATCCAATTTGGTGGCATATAGTTTTTCATAGTATTGTCTTATAGTCCTCTGTATTTCTACGATATCCATTGAAATTTTTCCTCTTTCATTTCTAACTTTATTTAAGCCTTCTCTTTCTCTTAGTGGGTCTGGCTAAGGGTTTGTTCAATTTTGTTTCTCTTCTTCAAGAACTTGCGCTTAGTTTCATTGATCCTTTCTGCTGAGTTTTTAGTCTGTTTTTCATTTATGTCTGTACAAATTTTTATTACTTCTCTCTTTCTGCTGACCTTGGGCTTTGTTTATTCTTCTTTTTCAAGTTCTGTTGGGTATCATCTTGAGATTTTTCTTGTTTTTCTTGAGTAGGGCCTGTATTGCTATGAATTTCCCTGTTAGAACTACTTTTGCTGCATCCCATAAGAGTTGGGATGATGTGTTTTTCTGTGCATATTTATCCAGGTTTTAAAATTTTTTTCCTTTGGTTTATTTAGATCCAATTGTTGTTCAGTAGCATGTTGTGTAGTCTCCACATATTTGTGATTTTCCAAGCTTTTTGTCTTGTAGTTGATGTTTAGTTTCATAGCATTGTGGTCAGAAAAGTGGCTTGATATTATTTCAGTCTTCTTAAATTTACGGAGGTTTGCCATTTCTCCCAGCATATACTCTGTCTTTGAGAACATTCCATGTGCACTTGAGAAGAATGTGTATTCTGCTGTTTGGGGATGGGATGTTCTTAGTATATCTATTAAGTCCATCTGCTCAAGTGGTTCACTTAAATTCGCTATTTCCTTTTTGCGTTTCTGTGTGGATGATCTATCTCTTGATGTAAGTGGGGTATTGATGTCCCCTACTATGATTGTGTTGCTGTGAATTTATCCCTTAAGCTCTGTTCATAGTAGCTTTATGTATATTGGAGCTGTTGCATTAGGTGTGTATGTATTCACTAATAGTATCTCCTCTTGGCAGAAAATCCCTTTCATCATTGTCTCCTGCCCCTCTTTGTCTCTCCTTGTCTTTTTTATCTTGCAGTCTGCTTTGTCTGATATAAATATGGCAACACTTGCTTACTTTATTTGCCGTTGTCTCAGAGTATCATCTTCCATACCTTCACACTAAGCATGTGTTTGTATTTCAGCTGAGATGTGTTTCCTGGAGGCAGCATATTGTTGGGTCTTCTTTTTGAATCCACCCAGCTACTCTGTGTCTTTTGATTGGAGAATTCCATCCATTTACATTTAGAGTTATTATTGATATTTTAGGGCATAATACTTCGATTTTATCTGTTGTTTTCCAGTTCTTCTATGTGTTCACTCTTTCCTTTCCCTTGTATGTCTGACTGCTACTTCACTTGGGAAGTTTTCTGTGGTGGCTTTATCAGTTTTCTTTTTATTTATGAATTGTGGCTCTGCTCTGATTTTTTGTTTAGTAGTTGCTGTTACATTTGTATAAAAGATCTCATAGGTGAGGTAGTCCATTTTCTGACAGCCTCTTTTCTCCATTAACCTAAGCCGTTTCCATCCCTTTCCTGCACCCTATCCTGTTTTTCATACACTTTTGTTTCTTAGTAAGTTCTTTCTTGCATTGAGTGGAAGTGTACTTTCTTATTTCTCCTACACATCCTGTGTTTTGGAGACACATAGTACAGGCTGAATCCCAGTTCCATGGAATATCCTTAGAAATATGCAAAGATGGCCATCAAGTCTTCTCAGTCTTTTTGAGTTGAAATATCTCCAGTTCGTCAGCCATCCCCTACAAAACATGACTTCATGTCAGGTCACCACATTGGTGATTTCTTTTGTTTTAATTCATTTTTAAACTGTAGAATTTGGAAGGAAATTCATTACTCTAGGCATGGCTTCATTAGCAAAAGACAGATCCTCATGTTTCATATTAGAGCAATTTTCTTCTATTAGTTTAGGTAAGAGTATTCCTTTTCTTCTTCTTCATACTGTATATGATTACAACTCTGTCCTTTTGATAACCACATCATACAGTGATGACCACATCATACACTGAGTTAAAGAAAAAAGAAAACCACTAGATCTGTCTAACTATACATTTATCCGGTTTTTATGCATTAGTTTTGGGGCTAACCCTGGGAATTTATGTTTATCCTGTTAGATTTCTTTCAACTGGGTTTAAGTACAATCCTAATTTTGGTTGACTCTAAGGTTTCTAGCTTAAAAGAACAAGTAGGTGCTTATGTCATCAGCTGAGATTGAAAATACAGGAGAAAGGAGTGTGTGTACATGCATGCATGCATGCATGCATGAAAGGAGGACTGAAGATGGAAGCCTGAGGAATCCTAATATTAAGAGGCAGCTGGGAGGAGGAGTGATGTCAGCATCATGGTGGAGTGAGCTTGCCCAGGACTCTCTCCCCTCCAACGTACAACAAAAAAGAGCAACCATAGTCCAACAAAAAACGTCCTGATAGCACAGGGATCCTAAGAGACAGAGGGCAGGCAAATGACGGAGGTCAGTGGTTCTGTACCTGTCCTCAGAGGAGCTGGGACATGGTAAGAGAGAACTTTGCTCCCTCCCCTAAAGACTGGGATCGCTGCCATGGTAGGCTCCATGAGGGAAGGAGTGGGGGAGGGGCTGTGCACCAGTAGGGTCACTCAGGACTCCCTAGCTCCCTTGCAGCCCAGACAGAAGCCCTCTAACTGAGTGAATGCTTTCTCATGCAGTGACCTCATTATGCCAAGACCCAGGAGGGCAGATAGATCTGATTGGGAAACCCAGGTCTGCATGCAAGAGTAGGTGCCCCCAGACCCCCAACCTGTGCTGTGACATGCCATCTTGGCTGAAGGTTGAGGGCTCGGAATACATGGCTCTCAACCTCCATCTAGTGGCGCCAGGCTGTAACTGCAACCAAATTATATCACAATGGGGAAGACCTGTCCATCTTCCAGCATCCGTCCATCTTCCAGCATCTGTGAAGTCATCAAATCTCCAGACCAGAGGGAAAACAAGCACCCAGAATTATGTCCTGATGACTCAGAAATAAGTAAACTAAATGACAATGAATTCAGAATAGCTATCGTGAAAAAACCCAATGAGGTAAAGGAAAATATAGAGACGTCAAAGAGTTCTGGAGTTACTTCACAAAAGAGATTGAAACCATAAAGAAGAATCGCTCAGAAGTGCTAAAGGTGAGAAATACAATGGAAGAAATAAAACATAATATGGATTCCCTGAATGCCCATGTGGACGCCATAGAGAACCAAATCAGCATAATTGAAGATAGGTTGAATGGCTCCAGACAGAGGAAGAGAGAGACCTAAGACTAAAAAGGAATGAAGAAAACCTCCGAGAAATAACCGACTCAATGAGGAAATGCAATATAAGAATTATTGGTATCCCCAAGGGCAAAGCAAAGGAGAATGTATCAGAAAGCATGCTCAAAGAAATAATAGCAGAGAACTTCCCAAATCTAGGAAATGAGAGAGAAATGTGTGTGGAGGAAGTTTCAGATCTCCTAGATTTGTCAATATAAAAAGACCTTGTGCAGGGCATATAGTAGTACAACTGGCAAAAGTGAATGAGAAAGAAATAATACTCAGTGCAGCAATGCAGAATAAAATAACCCACAAAGGAACCCCTATCAGACTTTCAGCAGATTTCTCTCTCCCCTCCAAACTACAACCAAACAATTGGAAAAACTGAATTTCAACCAATAATCCTAATGACAGACCGTCAGAAAACTATAGCAACAAGACGACGGAAGATGGAGAGGCTGGCACCACCCTCAGAGGACCTGGAACAGGGTAGGAGAGAACTTCGCTCCCTCCTCTAGAGACTAGGATCTCTGCTGGGGGTGAAGGAAGGAGTGGGGGAGGGGCTGTGTGACCAGGGTATTATCCAGGACTACTGCCGCCCATGCAGTGGAAACCTGCTGATGGGGGAAAGCTTCCGTGCATGGGGACCCCATGAAGGCAGGGCCCAGGGAGACCAGAGAACGACAGCAGATCAGAATCCAGATCGGCACACGAGAGAAAGTGCCCCTCCTCCCTGAACCCATGCTGGGCGCTGCCATCTTGCCTGAAGGTGGAGAGCTCAGAACGCACGGCTTTCAACCCCCATCTATAGGTGACAGTCTGTAACTACAACCCAATACTACCATCATGAGAAAAAACCACTCCTCTATCATCCATCAATTTATAAAAGCTCCAGACCAGAAGGAAAACAATAAAAACACAGAATTAAGTCCTGAGGAATTGGGAATATGTAAACTAAGTGAAAATGAGTTAAGAGTAGCTGTTATCAAAAAACTCAATGAGGTAGAGGGAAAGATAGAGAAACAAGTCAACGAGTTCTGGAGTTACTTCACAAAAGAGATTGAAACTATAAAGAAGAATCAATCAGAAACACTAGAGATGAAAAAATACAATGGACCAGATAAAACAGAATCTGGATTCTCTGAATGCCCGTGTAGACACCATAGAGGAGAAAATTAGCATAGTCAAAGATAGACAGGCTGAGTCACTACAGACAAAGAAAGAGAACTAAGGATTAAAAAGAATGAGGAAAATATCAGAGAAATAGCAGATTCAATGAGGAGAATGAATTTAAGAATCATTGGAATTCCTGAGAACGTGGAAAAGGAAAATGGAGCAGAAAGTGTGCTTAATGAAATTATAGAAGAGAACTCCCAAATATAGGGATTTAGGGAGAAATGTGTGTGGAGGAAGCTTTCAGATCTCCTATATTTGTCAGTGTAAGAAGACCTAGTGCAAGGCATATAGTAGTAAAACTGGCAGAAATGAAAGACAAAGAAAGAATACTCAGGGCACCAAGACAAAAGAAAATAACCTACAAAGGAACTCCTATCAGACTTTCAGCGGATTTCTCTACAGAAACCGTACAAGCTAGGAGAGAATGGCGTGACATATTCAAAACTTTAAAAGATAAAAATCTTCAGCCAAGAATACTCTATCCAGCAAGAATATCCTTCAGATATGAGGGAGAAATTAAATCTTTTCCAGACAAACCAAAGTTAAGGGAATTTGTAACCAAAAGTCCTCCACTACAAGAAATCCTCAATAAGGTTCTCATACCTGAAAAAAGAAAAAAGGGAGAAAGGGGTCACAAACAACAGAGTAGGGAGACAGATAGATAGAACCAGAATAGAATAGCAAATATTCAACTATAGGATTAGAATAAAGGTAACGAAACCACCAAAGCAAAGACAATCTTATCACTCTAACTACAAATTCATCACACGAGTTGGAATAAGAGATGAAAATAATAATTTAGGAGGGGAAGAGCAGTGGGACTAAATCAGTTTAGGCCAAGTAAGTAAGAGACCACCAGAGAATAGACTGTATTACACATGAGCTTCTAAATACAAATTTCAGGGTAACCGCTAAAACAAACAGAACAGAGCCACAAAACATAAATAAGGAAAAATCTAAGAAACCCAGCATAAGAAATTGCAGAAGTCAATTGGTAGGCTAAAACACACAGGGCGAGAAACAAATGCAGGGAAACCAGATAACGAGTGAGAGAATGACAGCATTAAGCCCACATGCATCAATAATCACCCTCCATGTAAACAGATTGAACTCTCCAATAAAAAGACAGAGAGTGGCAAGATGGATTAAAGAATAACCTCCAACAATTTGTTGCCTCCATGAAACACACCTCAGCCCCAAGGACAAACACAGGCTCAGAGTGAAGGGATGGAAGACAATACTTCAAGCTAATAGCAAGCAAAAGAAAGCAGGTGTCACAATACTTATATCAGACAAAACAGATTTCAAAATAAGGCAGGTAAAGAGAGACACAGAGGGACAATATATATAATGATCAAAGGGATACTTCATCAAGAAATAACGCTTATAAATATCTATGCACCCAACACAAGAGCACCAAAGTTCATAAAGCAACTATTAACAAACCTAAAATAAGATATCAAAAATAACACAATAATAGGGGCTGGCCCCGTGGCCGAGTGGTTAAGTTCGCGCACTCCGCTGCAGGCGGCCCAGTGTTTCGTTGGTTCGAATCCTGGGTGCGAACATGACACTTCTCGTCAGACCACGCTGAGGCAGCATCCCACATGCCACAACTGGAAGGACCCACAACGAAGAATATACAACTATGTACCGGGGGGCTTTGGGGAGAAAAAGGGAAAAAAATAAAATCTTTAAAAAAAAAATAACACAATAATAGTAGGGGACCTCAACACCCTGCTAACAACACTGGACAGATCATCCAGACAGAAAATCAACAATGAAATGGTGGAATTAAACAAAAAGCTAAAACAGTTGGACTTAATAGACCTATATATAACACTCCATCCAAAAACAGCAGAACACATATTCTTCTCAAGTGCACATGGAACATTTTGAAGGATAGACTATATGTTGGGAAACAAGGCAAGCCTGTATAAATTAAAAAAAAATTAAATACTAACAAGCAACTTCACAGATCATAATGCTATAGGGCTAGAAATTAATTACAAGAAAAAAAGCTGAGAAAGGCACAAGGATGTGGAGACTAAACAATATGCTACTGAACAAGCAATGGATCTTTGAAGAAATTAAAGAAGAAATCAAAAAGTACCTGGAAACAAATGAAAATGATGACGTGCCATACCAACTCATATAGGATACACCAAAAGCTGTATTAAGAGGAAAATTCATCGCAATACAGGCACATCTTAACAAACAAGAAAAATCCCAAATAAGCAATCTTAAACTACACTAAACCGAATTAGAGAAAGAAGAACAAACAAAGCCCAAAGTCAGCAGAAGGACAGAAATAATAAAAATCAGAGCAGAAAGAAATGCTATTGAAATGAAAAAGGCAATAGAAAGGATCAATGAAACAAAGAGCTGGTTCTTTGAGAAGATAAATCAAATTGACAAACCCCTCGCCAGACTTACAAAGAAAAAAGGGAGAAAGCTCCAATAAACAAAATTAGAAATGAAAGACGAGAAATAACAACAGACTCCTTAGAAGTACAATGGATTATAAGAGAATACTACAAAAAAGTATATGCCAATAAAATGGATAACCTAGAGAAAATGGATAAATTCTTGGACTCCTACAGCATCCCAAAGCTCAGTCAAGAAGAAGCAGACAATTTGAACAGAGCAATCACTAGGAAAGAGATTGAAACAGCAATCAAAAACATCCCAAAGAATAAAACCCCAGGACCAGATGGCTTTCCTGGGGAATTCTACCAAACTTTCAGAGAGGATTTAATACTTATCCTTTTCAAGCTACTTCAAAAAATTAAGGAGGATGGAACAATTCCTAACACATTCTATGAGGCCAACATCATGCTGATACCAAAGCCTGACAAGGACACCATGAAAAAAGAGAACTACAGGCCAATGTCGCTGATGAACAAAGATGCACAAATTCTCAACAAAATTTTGGCAAGCAGAATTTAGCAATTCATCAAAAGGATCATACATCATGAGCAAGTTGGATTCATACCAGGGACACAGGGATGGTTCAACATCTGCAAATCAATCAAGGTGTCACACCACATCAACAAACTGAGGAATAAAAACCACATGATTGGGGGCTGGCCCCGTGGCCGAGTGGTTGAGTTCGCGCGCTCTGCTGCACGCGGCCCAGTGTTTCGTTGGTTCGGATCCTGGGCGCGGACATGGCACTGCTCATCAGGCCACGCTGAGGCAGCGTCCCACATACCACAACTAGAACAACCCACAACGAAGAATATTCAACTATGTACCGGGGGCTTTGGGGAGAAAAAGGAGAAAATAAAATCTTTAAAAAAAAGAAAACCACATGATCATCTCAATAGATGCAGAGAAAGCATTTGACAAGATCCAACAGCCACTTATGATAAAAACTCTGAACAAAATGGGCATAGAAGGGAATAACCTCAGCATGATAAAGGCCATATATGACAAACCCACAGCCAACATCATACTCAGTGGGCAAAAACTGAACGCCATCCCCCTGAAATCAGGAACGAGACAAGGATACCCTCTATCACCACTCTTATTTATCATAGTGCTGGAAGTCCTGGCCAGAGCAATCAGGCAAGAAAATGGAATAAAAGGAATCCAAATAGGGAGGGAAGAAGTGAAACTCTTGCTGTTTGCAGACGACATGATCTTATATATAGAAAACCCCAAAGAACCCATTGGAAAACTCTTAGAAATAATCAATGACTACAGCAAAGTTGCTGGGTATAAAATCACTTTGCATAAATCAGTAACATTTCTATATTCTAATAACGAATTAACAGAAAAGTAACTCAAGAACACAGTACCATCCACAATCACTACAAAAAGAATAAAATAGCTCAGGGTGAATTTAAGGAAGTGAAAGACCTATACAATGAAAATTACAAGGCTTTTCTGAGAGAATTGGATGACGACATAAGGAGATGGAAAGACATTCCATGCACATGGATTGGAAGAATAAACATAGTTAAAATGTCCATTCTACCTAAAGCAATCTACAGATTCAACTCTATCCCACTCAGAACCCCCAATGACATTCTTTACAGAATTAGAACAAAGAATCCTAAAATTCATATGGGGCAACAAAAGACCCCGAACTGCTAAAGCAATCCTGAGAAAAAAGTACAAAACGGGAGACATCACAATCCCTGACTTCAAAACATACTACAAAGCTACAGGAATCAAAACATCATGGTACTGGTACAAAAACAGGTGCACAGATCAATGGAACATAATTGAAAGCCCAGAAATAAAACCACACATCTATGGACAGCTTATCTTCGACAAAGGAGCTGAGGGCATACAATGGAGAAAAGAAAGTCTTTTCAACAAATGGTGCTGGGAAAACTGGAAAGCCATATCCAAAAGAATGAAAATTGACCATTCTTTCTCACCATTCACCAAAATAAACTCTAAATGGATCAAAGACCCAAAGGTAAGACGTGAAGCCGTAAGACTTCTAGAACAAAATGTAGGCAGTACACTCTTTGACATCAGTATTAAAAGGATCTTTTTGGACACCATGTCTTCTCGACAAGGGAAACAATAGAAATAATAAAGAAATGGGACTTCATCAGACTAAAGAGCTTCTTCAAGGCAAATGAAAACAGGATTGAAACAAAAAAACAACCCACTAACTTGGAAAAAATTATTTGCAATTCATATATCCAACAAATGGTTAATCTCCGTAATATATAAAGAACTCGCACAACTCAACAACAAAAAATACAACCCGATCAAAAAATGGGCTGGAGACATGAACAGACATTTCTCCAAAGAAGATATACCAATGGCCAATAGGCACATGAAAAGATGTTCATCATCACTGATCATCAGGAAAATGCAAATCAAAACTGCACTAAGATATCACGTTACACCCATTAGAATGGCAAAAATAACCAAAACAAAAAGTACCAAATGTTGGAGAGGTTGTGGAGAAAAAGGAACCTTCCTACACTGCTGGAGGGAATGCAAACTGGTGCAGCCACTATGGAAAACAATATGGAGATTTCTCAAAAAATTAAAAATAGAAATACAATATGACCCAGCCATCCCACTACTGGGTATCTATCCAAAGAGCTTGAAGTCAGCAATTCCAAAAGTCCCATGCACCCCTATGTTCATTGCAGCATTATTTACAATAGCCAAGACGTGGAAGTAACCTAAGTGCCCATCAACTGATGATTGGATAAAGAAGATATGGTGTATATATATATGTGTGTGTATATACACTACGTGTGTATATATATATATATATATATATATATATATATATATAAAAATAAGTATGTATGTATGTATATATATAGTGGAATACTACTCAGCCATAAGAAAGGATAAAATTGTTCCATTCAAAACAGCGTGGATGGACCTTGAGGGAATTATGTTAAGTGAAATAAGCCAGATAGAGAAGTACAATCTCTGTATGACTCCACTCATATGAGGAATTTAAACGTGGACAAAGAGAACAGATTAGTGGCTACAAGGGGAAAGGGGGGTGGGGGTTCAAAAGTAAAGGGATGCACTACAACATGACTGACGAACAATAATGTCAAACTGAAATTTCACAAGATTGTAAACTATCATAAACTCAATAAAAATTAACTTAAAACAAAAAGCAGCTGGGAGAAAGGAGGCAATAGAAGACACCAAGAAGGGGTGAGCCATAGTTTACGATGAAAAGGAGAGGAGTATCCTGGAAACTGGACTGACTGTGTATTCAGGATTATGGTAGATACCTGAATACATAATGAACAGGACATGGTCTCTGCCTCTGCTCCTGTTTTTATTTGCTCCATAGTTCAACTCTTCAGTTAATGGCACAACCTAGTCCATCATGACTGAAAACTTGGAGTCATCTTTTATTTGTCCTTCACACTCTCACATCTATTGAGTAAGCCACGTTTTACTAACAAAACATCTTTTTAAATTATAGCATACTTACTGGGAAAAGTGCACAAGTCTTGAGTATCTAGCTCAATCATTTTTTTTTTAACAATCTAAACACACTATCATAACAACCCCCCAGATGAAGACATTCACTATTCTGGCTCTCCAGAAGCCTCTATCGTGCCCCTTTGCAAAAATTGCCCCCGGCCAAGGTAACCACTACTCTGATTTCTATCACTGTAGCTTAGTTTTCCATTTTTGATCTCAGGGAGATGGAATTATACTCTATGTACTCCTTTCTCCCAGGCTCCTTTTATTAAACATCCTGTCTGAGATTCATCCATGTTGTAACAGGTAATTTGTTGGTTTTTATATAGCTCTGTAGATCTGATGATTATTGCATAATGCATTAGTTTTGGTTATTGATAACTGCATAACATGCCAATCCAAACTTCGTGGAGTGAAACAACAACCATTGTATTAGTCAGATTCTGTGGGTTAGGAATTTGGTAGGGAGAAAATGCCCTGCTCTCTCATGGTTGGCGTCTAGAATCATTTAGAGGCTCTTTCACTCACATGGATGGTACCTTGGCTGGGATGTCTTGAAGACCATAATCCTCTGGGATCGTTCACAAGGGCACCTACGTTTCTTGTTTTGGAAAGTGGCTGTTTTATTTTTCCAATGGTACATCTAAAATACAATTTCCATGGAGATGGAAACTTCTACTTGAAAGTTACTCTACTTTGCCACTTTTGGGACCCAGGTGACCTGTTCAGATAGTGTTCACCTATTGCTGATACAAAGGCTGTACTGGGGTTGGTGATCATATATGACCAGAGGAAACTTAATGTCAGTATCCAGATGCAGAGATTCCTTTGAGGATAGAGGAGGTTTAGGAAATGCTTGGTGAGCACAGTCTGTCTGGTATTGGATAAAATCACAAGAATTTGGGGATGAAATCCTGCCTCCTCATCCTGGCCCCTGGTCTTGAGATACGAAGTATAAGTGGACATGGTGTGTGTCAGGGCTTGTGTTGTGGTCTATTTTCTTCAGTGCATATGGTTCATCTTCTGTTTGGGAACGAAGTCTTCTCACCTGATCGCCAGCATAGCAGTTGCTACAAAGGTGGCTGTGCCCTGGTTGCAGATTCTCCATGAGGAGATTCTCCATGAGGCTTTAGCTCTTCACAGCTTGGTGGCTGGCTTCCCTGAGCAAGCTTCCTGAGAGTGGCACATCCTTGGAAGTCACATCACACCACTTCCACAGAACAACACTTCTATTCTGTTGATTGAAGTAGGTACACACCTGCCTCCTTAGGAGGGAACCTAAACCTCACATATTTATGGTATGTGTCTCCAAGAAGTTGTGGCCAATTTTTAAAACCACCATGAACTAGACGCCAGAATTGATTTATCCATTCTATTGTAGATGGATATTTGAGTACTTTCTACTTTGGAGGAATGAAGAGAATGATGCTCTAATCATTCTTGCTCTTTTCTCTTGGTTCAAATGTTTAGATTTGATTGAGTGCACATCTAAGAGTAGAATTGCTGGTCATGTAGTATGTGTGTCTCCAGCTTTAACAGATAGATCCTGCCAAAAAGCTTTCCCAAGTGGCTGCATGAATTCCTGCTCCTACCAGCAAAGTGTGAGCCTTCCAGTTGCTCTGCAGCCTGCCCTCCACTTGCTGCCATCGGCTCAGCATTTCACATCTGTTTTTAACCATTCTCTGGTTGTATAGAAGATCTCAGTGTGGTTGAATTGTAATTTCCATGGTACCTACTGATTCTAGCATATTTGCATATGCTTGTTGACCGTTGGGACACTCTGTGTGTGAAGTGCCTGTTGAACTCTTTTGCCCAGTTTTAAGCAATCGGTTTGTTTGGATTCTTTCTTACTGTAATGTTGAAGATTTTCTGTATTATGCATGAGAATCCTTTGTTGAATATTCGGATTGGAACAATCTCTTCACATCCTGTGACTTGCCAATTCCCTCTTGTAATATGTCTCATGATGAACCGAAAGTCTAAATTTTAATGAATCCAAGTTTACCGATCTTTTCTTTTATGGAGAGTGTGTGTATGTGGGCATTTGTGTGTCTTCTTTAAGAAGCTTTTGCTATCCTGTCATCCTGAAGATGTTTTCTTATGTTGCCTTCTAGAAGCTTTATTATTTTACCTTTCACCTATAGGTCACAGTGTCCAGGAATTGAGTTATGTGTGTTGTGAGGGTAGGGGTCAAGGTTTCTTTTATATCCATATGCTTATTTCTAGGAGTAATAACTGGCAGCATTGGGACAGGTGGACACAAGCCTGGGAGTTAGGGGTCCTGTATTCTCAGCCTTAACCTCCCTTTAAAGCACCCTGTGAACTTGAGCAGGTGATTTTCCCAGTTCTTCCTCCTCTCAGGTTCCCTCCTTCCTTCCTTTCTTCCTTCTATCCTTCCTTCCACACTCCCTCCCTCCATTACTTCCTTCCTTCCATCTATCCATCCAACCATCTGTCCAGATATCAATCTGTCCAACTGTCCTCCTGCCTGTTCGCCTGTTTTTTCCCTCTTCTCTCCTTCCATCCTCTTTCCTCCCATCTTCTCTTCCTTGTGTGTATTCTTCCTGCTTTCCCTTAGACCCTCCATTTATCCACTCTTCCTCTGTCCATCCAGGTATCCCCTCTGTCTGTACCACTACCTCTCTCTTTGTTCCATCTCTCTCTTCAACCACACTCACTCTTTTGGGTTCATCTCCTTCACAGGCTTGCTCATCCCTCTACTCACACAATCCCTCCTTCTGTCACTCACATTTATGGCTCACCTGTGAATGGTTGTCCTGGGACAACCACTACCAGAGTGCAGATGAGCCTGTGGGGCTTCACCCACTGTATGGGGGGCTCTGTCCCACCCTAACAAGAGCCCTTTCCACAGCTCCTGAGCCAAGCAGCAAGTTCCTGCCTACTTCCTCATCGCCTGAGCAACCAGAGGCCACCACAGGCCTAGAGGACCCCTCTTCCTTCCCCAGAGGAGCTCTCCAGCCCCACACCTCCACTGCCGAATTATCACTTGGGAGCTGGAAAGCCAAGGAGTGCAATTCTGCTTTTCAGGCAATCATGCTGATCACAAAGATTATACCAATAATCCAGTCTGATGCAGCCCTCAGACAGGCCCTGGTCTTGTGAAATTCACAGAAAATTCTAATCAAAGGTGGGATGTTTTGAGGAGAAGCACTGGCATTGTTTGGGCGGGAAGAGCTTTGTGGAGGAAGTTTTGCCCAGTTGGGGTCTTTAAGAAGGAGTAGGCATTATATAGGGAAATAGGGTGTGTTTTGAGGAGCAATCCTCAAGTGCAATTTGTGTTACTGGCAGGGGAGGAAGGAGGAGGTGAGTGAGATACTGGCTTCAACTTAGATGAGCACAGCAGTGGGTGGTGGTTCCACTGGGAGAAAAGGCAACAGATGATAATGAGTTCAGGACTCTGATCTGGTCTCAGGCCAGCTGTCAGTGATGGCCATCTCTCCCCATCTCTTCTTGCAAGGTATGGGGCATGAGCTGAAGGCCCTCACACTGAACTTCAGCATCTCCAACCTCCAGTATTCAACAGACATGAGCAAGGGCTCAGTGACATTTAACTCCACTGAGACAGTCCTGCAGCACCGGATGAGACCCTGGTGCCTGCAGCTCCTGGTAGAATGAGTCCCAGCCAGCCACTCCCCACCTGCTGTCTCTCCTGCTCACCCTCCTCCTGACTCCTCCACTGCTTGGATCCTTGTTCAAGAAGAGCAGCCTAGGCCCCTTGTCCTTGGGTTGCAGACTGATCTCCCTCAGGAAAGTCCCTTTTCTGAGCGTTTGAGAGTCACAAACACTTTCAGAGCCCACCCCACTTTTCACTCTTCCCACTGACTGCCAATTTGCTCCTCCCTCCCTCTGGCCCCCATTAATAGAGGACTCAGGACATCTCTCTAGAGTCCCCACATTCCTCTCTCCCCAGGCCTGGGGAGGATGGGGCAGCCACCAGCGTGGAAGCTGTCTGCACCTACCACCCTGACCCCATGGCGTGTGATGGAGAGTATGACAGAGACATCAGGTGACAGCAGCATTCCAGGGAGCTTAACAAGCTGACTCACCGTGTCACCCGGAGGGGCCTCTACTCCCTGCTCAGGGACAGCCTTTTTGTCAGTGGTGAGTGTTCATGCTGAGCTGGATTGATAGTGATCATTACTTATGCCTGTTCTGCTTTATTTCTTCTCTAACAATTCAGCCCAGATTCTGATTTGGGGGACACAGAAACTGAATATGTAGAAAATTTCAATTTGCAAATGAAGACTGTGCTGTAAATGGATTTGTAGATCCCAATCATAAAAAAATAAAGTCAACTATCTCTGTAATAATTTTTATATAGATTGCCTGGAGAAATAATAATATCTTGGTTATAATGGGTTTAAATATACTATTAAAATTAGTTTCATGTGTTTATTTTTACTTTCTTAAATGTGGCTACTAAAAGAAGTTTAAATTCCATAAGATAGAGTGTCAATTCTACTGTTGCACAGCACTGTTCAAGCCATGAAAATAAAGCCCAGAGAAAGTGGTTAGGGACAATTTTTCCAAGGAAAGGAGTCAATCCAACCCACGTGGCAAGATGCAGAAAACAGTCTCATCACACACACACACACACACACACATACACACATTCACAGTCACAAAACAAAAGCAACATCATCATAGAGTTTCACCACTACTCAAGTGGCAGGAGGTTGCACTCCTACATTGTCCTAAGTGGACGAACCTAAGGAAAGAAGCCAGAAGTCAAGAGAATTTACCAAACAGGAAAATATGAAACGAGAGAGTAAATGTCAGGATCTTATGTGAGGTTCCCAGTGGTGGATTCTGTTAGTGATTCAATATGTTAGGGAGAATTTTGCTAGAAGGGTTGTAACAAAACTCACCTTTCCTTTCCTTTGTAGAAATATACAAGTTGTTTAAAGAATAATAGCTGTAGCCAACCAATGAAAAGATGATAGAACACGAATATCACTCTTGTAAATCACTCCTGGATTAGTGAGCCAGTCAGGGAACAGATGACAGTGCATTGAGTTGGAGCTCATTAGGTTGATTCTGGCTTCATGACCATCCTATGTATTGTCTCATGCGAGGACCTCTAAAACATGCTGCCCCTGCCACTCATTTGCCACCGAGGTCCGCCAACCAGACCAGACCTTGCTGACAAATGCCCTGGCTGGACCCATTCTGAGCACACCTGGAAGACTCTCCCTAAATCCCACTCTGTCACGGCGCTCTTCCACCTACAACCAGCCAGGGAGACATTCCCTCCAAGGCTCACACTGTGTGTGCCCAGTTCTGGGATGGCACTTCCCCTCAAGTGAAGAAAAGGATCAGAGGGCAGAGCCTGTGGGCTGCAGCCATTAGGACAAGGCCTAAGGTTTTCTGCTAGAGAGAAGAGAACCTGTAGTGGGTGTGGGTCCCAGGGTGCAACAAGCTCCCATGATTTCTGGATAGAATCTCAAAAAATGATGCAGGACAGAGAAGGGATGCTTGGGTGTGATTGTGCTTGGGAATGTCCGTAGGGAGGCGGATGTGCCATTGGAAATGCCTTCAACAATGTTGTTCATTCTTCGATTCATCCTGTCTCAGAGAGTGCTTTCTACATCCATCCAGGCACTAGTCTTCCTTCTGGAGCAAACAGATAGCATCAGAAGAACGTTTCCATTTCATTTATAATGGATTGTTACAGTGCTTGTAATGTGCTAGGTGTTGCAAGCACTTTTCAAACATTAACTCCTTTAATACTCTCCATGTCCTTACAAATTAGGTACACTTATCATTCTTGCCAACACCAGATGAGCAAACTGAGGCACTGGTGAGGTGAGTAACTTGCCCACTACCAATATCTAGGAAGTGACTGAGCTGGAATTTGAACATAAGATATTGTCCCCATATTCTCTGCTCTTAATCATGTTGTTTGCTCTCTAAGACTTCACACCATGAAGAAGTTGGCTCAGCGTATCTATTTTCTTGTTACACCCATTAGCCCCATTCTTTGATCTCTGTCTGAAAAAGATACTTTTTGCATCAAAACTGCTGCACATACACACCAAAATGACTTCTCCCCATATCCCATGTCCTGGAAAATACATAGAGAACATTTCAAAACCTTTCTTTCCCAGGCTGGGAGTGCTTCTTGGAAATCCCACTGTTCTGTAAGAAGCCAAGGGAAGGCTGGGAGCTGAGTCTCAGGGGAAAGGTGACCTCAGGTGTTACCATGGAATTGCAGAATGGATGGGAGGCCTCAGCAGAAACTGACTTAAGGATCTGGTGGAGTTTGAAGCTGGGTGCTAATTTCCTGGCTGTGGGTGTAGGGGCTGGTGCCACATTCCAGGGAGAAGGGATGGCTCCCTGTGTTCTTAGGGGAAACCAGACCCAGGAAAGAGATGAAATGACGGTTTCCATTCACAATGGACTTGTGAGGGGAAACATTCAGCCCAGAAGAGAGAGTCATGTTCCTGAGGTCACCAGAAGAAGCTGCCTCTGCTTCTGCCAAGCAGAAAGCCCTCCTTCATGGACTCACTTTATCCAAATGAGACCAAGAAGGAGGAAATCATGAGATGACCTTGCAGATGTGAGATCTGTGATGTTGGAGACTGTGCCTGGGAGGCCCTGAAAGGCCTCACGGAGGTGACATTTGCTGTGAGCAGAGTGACAGATGTGAGGCACACCTACCTGTGTCTGGAAACAGTTTGAGTGTCAGGGAGAAGACACCGCTGGTGCAGGGACTCACAGGAAGAAAGGAGTCTGAGCAGAGAAGGGCAGAAAGGTGGCAGTGTGGCTGGAAGGATCCTGAGAAGAGAGAGGAGGGGAGACGGGGGCACGGCAGGGACGGGTGGCAAGACTGGCAGACTGCTTTTTCCTGTCACTCTCTGACGACATTGCTCCAAGACCGTGCCCCTAGAAAGTACAAATCCTTAAGCTCTCACAAAGTGTGTGTGCCAGGAATTGGGCACGGCTTAGCTGGGTGCCTCTGCCTCAAGGTCTCTATGAAGCTTGGGCTGCGTCTCTATTGCGGCTCGACTTGGGGAGCATGTGCTCCCAAGTTCGCTCACATGCATGTTGACAGGGTTTGTCTGGATGGAAAGCCTGAGTTCCTGCCTGTCGGCCAATCAATCTCTCCGCTCTCTCCTATGGAGCCTCTACATAGGGAAATTGAACACATGTGCACTTTCTCCCCCAGTTCCAGAGATATAAGAGGCAGAGAGAGAGAGAGAGAGAGAGATGGAAACAGGAGGAGGGAAAGAGGGAGGGGGATAAAGAAAATGACTAAGAAGGAAGGGCCAGGCTTTTTGTTCTTAACCCTGGGTTGCGTGCCATCACAACACCTTGGCTGCGTTCTGTTCAGAAGCCATTTCCTGACCACTGTGTGGTTCCGCAAGGATGTGCACAGCAGAAGACAGTGAGGACCGGGAGCCATGGTGGAGGCTGCCCTCCACATAGGCTGACATGAGGCACTTGGGTCTGAAAGTAAGTCAAACAGGAGGCCATGGAAGGTTTCATGCCAGTGACTGGCTATATCTGAATTTCTTCTAATTTCAACCCCTTAAAGGGGCAGACGTGGGAATGAGGCTCAGAGGGGCAGTGACTTTCTCAAGGTCCAAAAGCTACAACCCTGTCCTGTTTTGAGGGATACTCCACACGATATCCCACCCCTTCTTGTCATTCTTTCATCTCTAACTGTGTGCATCAGACACACGTGAAACCAGACCACAGGTGTTGTCACTAATATTTCTTTTACAGCTGAGGATGTCCCAAGGGAGCTATTTCTGACCTTGTCCCCATTGTGCAGGTTGAAAGATTAAGGAGGCCCTGGGAGGCACAATGGTGTTTCCAAGACACAGAGCTTCTAGGGAAAAAGAGGCCTGAACTCAGCTGAGCTCAGCTTCCTCAAGCTGGAAGCCTGGTTCCATCTCAAGGTCCTGTGTGGGGCTCTGTGCTGGCTAATTGCGTAGAGTTCTGGAGATGATATGGGCAAGGAGGGTGAGCAGCCAAGAGCCCAGAGGTGGTTTGGTTGGGTGTGATTGAAGAAAGGGGCCCAGGTAAGGGAACCTTGAGGTAGTGACCTCACTTCCTTCGTGACAGACCCCAACAGAACTTAGCACACTGGTCTCCAGGAGCCCACATTCTAGACATAGCCTCCTATTGAGCTCACTTGAGTGGAGACATTCAAGAGAACAACATGTTCTACTATTGTCTCCCGACTTGTCTAGGCTGTGGCTTCAGGAAAGCCAAGACACAGAGTCTTTTCAGTCACTACACACATTGGCTTGGCCCTCACCTGCACCGCCTCTGGCCATTTGGCAGGAGGAGACCTCAGGTAACACAGGGCAGGCCAACCACGTTAGGCCACAACGGGATCCCAGCCCCACACCCCTCTGAGCCTCCTTGTGTGTCGGGGGGGAGTGGAGTGAGGGATGGCGGGGCAGAGTGGGGACCCACCGTGGGCACGAGCCCTTTGCTGGCTGTTCGAAGCCTGGCAGTGTACTGTGTTCCTAGCCTAGGTGGTGGGTAGCAGGATGGGAGAGTGGGTGCTGGGGACAAAGCTCCTCTATGCATACGTCAGTCCCGAATCCTCCAGGTCTCATCTCATTCCCTCCCTGGCTGGAGTTCTACACAGACACTGCTGGGTACCTGATCGGTGCTGGGGATTCCTCCTGTGGCCAAGTCGAGGCAGGCCCCTGAGACCTCCCTGCCCAGCTCTCTGGCATTGTCTTTGCAGAGCTGCACATAGGAGGTGGTCGAAGAGCTGACGGATGGCTTCGGGTACTCCATCTTCCTGGACATGGGGCAGCTCCACCATGCCACCATCAATAACCAGGGCTGCTCCGAGGTGAGAGTGGGCACGGAGGGGTCTTCCTACCCAGTACCCTGAGACGATCATGGCCGGCCCAGAATCCAAACTCAAACTGCCGTTCTCCTGGGACCCTAACAGTGTTGTCCCCCCTCAGTGTCCCACAGTCCCATTCCCAAAGGAATCTAGACTTCTGCTCCTCCCCATCAGCTGCATAGGAAGGTCGGAGGGCACTCTGTGCATTTTCCTAGGAAGATTAGAGAAAACGTTGATGTCATTGTCACTTCCCACTAGGCCCTGAGTATCTTTGAATTTTGCCTTTTTTGGAACATGAAACCTGGGTAACGAGGGTCTCCAAACTCCCTTTAATGTAAGAGAAATAACTATCAGCGTCTTTTGGAAGTCAAGGGATTCTCAGAGCTTGTCACTGCCCTGTACACTGTTTCCATACCGGGGAGGGGTGAGGTGACCACATAACATTTCCCTCTGGGTCAGGGTCCGATGAAGCCTCAGGCAGTTAGAGGGGATGTCCCTCAGCCCTCACTTTGGGCGGTTCTCAGTTCTGACCCACAGGACCTAGAGAAGCCACTTGGCATGCCTAAGCCTCTGATCTCCTCTCTAGAGAGGGGTGCTGTTGAGGATTCCCTGGGCTGGTGCTCTTCACAGAGGGAGGTCTGTTGTCCCTCAGTGAGCAAATGCCCTCGAGGGAGCTGAATATGGAATCCTTTGCCCGCCCAAAGTCAGGTTGTACTTTCAGAGCCCAGAACCTTGCTGAGTGTGGGCGCTCCTGTCTCTCCTGTTGCACATGTCTGGGAGGGGCTAGGAGTTCCTGGGTCAGCTGCAGACCTCGATGACGCTGGTGGTTTGCAGTGGTGGCCCTGACCCTGTGTCCTCCTCATCCCACCCAGTGTGAAGATGAGTCCACTCTGTCTGTAACTGAGGCCTGCAGGATGCGTGCCCTCCAGGCAGGCATGATGCAGAGGCTCTCAGAGTCTGTGCTGCCAGCCTTCCCCAGCAGAGTCCTCTGCAGTGTCATCAACTCCCTCTACAGCTACTCAGGCTCCAGCACTTCCCACCAGGTCCTGGACCAGCTGTCTCCCAGGTGACTGACCGCTGCCTCCAGAGCACAGTGGTAACTCTGCCCACTGCCAGCTGTGTGTCTTGTCTTGGGAATGTCACCACATCTCTCTGAGCCTGAGTTGGCTCCTCTGAAACGTGGGATGGGAGAGGATGAACTTGCTAGGGTTCTCCCAGGGATGAATGGGCTCAGCCATCCACGTGCTTCCATAGTGCCCGGCTCTGCAGAGAGGGCCGTGGGCCATGCTGTTGTTGCTGGTGGTGGTTATTTCTCTGACCCCTATGAAAAGTAGTCTTCCTCTCCCTTCACTGGCTTGTGGCATGTTGAGTTTGGAAAAGCACCTGGGGAGCACCCTGTCAAGGAGGTTGAGATGCCATCCAGCTGGTCCTGGTGCTTGTCTTTGATCTAGCCATTTAGGGATCTCTGGGGCCCCAGAGGGGCCCCAGGCCTACTCAGACACCTGGGGTGGTTCTGGTTGGAGTTCAGTCAACAATGTCTATGAAGGACCTACTGTGTGCAGGACATCTGGACACACTATCACTCAATGAATGAAGCAGACTGCCTCCCTGGGCCTCCCCTCTAGTCTGAGAGTCAGACAGTCACACTTGACATCATTCCTTGGTCCCATCTACCCTACATCCCCGGTGATGCCCTCATCCCCTTTGGGACACATGGAGGCAGCTTGGCCCATTGTGTGTGGGATGCTGGAGGACAGCACCACCTCCCAAAGTGAGTGGTCTTTGGGTCCAGATGGATGGCCTACTGTCTCTAGCAAACAGGGTGGGGGGAGAGGATGGAGGCTGTGGCTGGGGCAGCCCTGGGAGAACCCTGCATCTCACCCATCTTGTGATTCCCATGAGAGGGCTGAGTTCTGGTGGCTTCCACTCCAGCAGGACTGGACTCAAAGAGAGCTGTGCATGGGTCCCAGGCCCCCTGAGAACCAGAAGGGAGGCTGGGCTGAATTGTCCCCTAGAGACCCACTCCCAGCAGAGTCCCAGCTCATTCTGCCTCCCTTTCTCCACATCCACCCCTTGTGAATGCCACCACCAGGTCCATAGTAGGAGGTGCGTGAGCAAGCTGCTCCCAAATCTGCTGGAGTCTTCATTCCAGTGGCCCACATCCATGGTGGGCTGGGGTGGGCTGTGTCCAGACCCTTGGGGTGGAGAGTGTCAGTGGGAACAAGAGACTCTCACAGACTGTGTGTTCAGCCTGCTGGATGAGCAGGCCTGCCACTGCCAGGACAGCCAGCCAAGGCTCAGGGCTGGGATGGGGCCCTCCTCTGGAGGGGGAGGGTCTGGTACAGGGGCCCAGATGCTAACAAGAGTGCCTTGGGCGGGCAGTGTTTAAGGAAAGGCCAGGCCACTGACTCTGTGGCCCATCTGCCTCCCTCCAGTGGTATCTATTTCCTGCTGGGAACCTGGCTGTGCCAAGGGCAGGATTGCAGGGAGTCCCTGCAGTTTCCCTGTTGGACCCTGCAGCTGGACACTCTGCATGTCAGCTTTGGTGGCTCACACGTGGAGGGCCATGCCTACCTTCTGCCAGGCCACCTGGAGCACCTGAAGGCCATTGAGGCCAAACAGAAAGGTGAGGGGACTGGAGTCTGAGAAGACTGTCTGTGTTGAGGTTCATGGGCTAGAGTTCCCTTCAAGGCAGTGGAGTCTTTCCTGTCTTTGAAAATCACAGAAACTGTCAGGTGTGTGAGTGAAACTTTCTCTTTATCCTGCTCCAGAGCCAGCTCCAAAGCTCCTGCCACTTCCAGAGCCAGAGCCAGTGTCAGCACCTGGTCTAGAGCCAGCTGCACCTCCAGTGTCACCACCTGTGTTAGAGCTGAAGCCAGCAGCCCCTGAGTTGGCACCTCAAGGGCCAGAGCAAGGGCCACCATTAAAGGCAGCCCCAGAGCCAGCTCATGCACTGGAGCCCACTGGAGGCTGACCTCCACTCAGCCTTCCAGTTCCATCTTCACCAGCCACGAGCCCTCCAGATCCAGCCCCGGAGCCCACCTGCCCCTGGGCTGTGACCACCGAGGACCAGCTGCGGGAGGAGAAGCCGAACATCTTGGACTTCCCTCCCCAGCTGGTGGCAGAGCAGCTGACGAGGATGGCTGCGGTGAGCAGCGGATCTGGCAGGGCAGGTGACTCCTGCCTTCCAGGTGCCATGAGCACCTGCCATTCCCTGCTCAGGAATCTGATGATCTGGGTCCACATCCCTGCTCCCTCCCTTACCAACACTGTGACCTGGGTAGTTTTCTTTCCCCCCAAGCCTTCGCTGTCCCCTAGCAAACAGGGCACAGTAGAGACAGACACTCAGAGCATCTGCTGCACAGGGTGGCTGTGCAGATGAATGAGGTGGGAGAGAGTGGAAGGTGGGCAGAGTCTGGCCCTTTGGTGGGGGATGGGCACTCACTGAAGTGCTGCCAGGTCCTTGGGTGGATCCCCCATCTGCGCAGGTGGCCAGAACAGCCTCAGCACTTATCAGGCAGGTGATGTGTATTGATTCCAGTGGACAAAAACAAAGCTGGTGGTTGTCCCTGCCTCGGGGGAATGTGCATGGGAATGGGGAGTGGGACCGGAGGGGGACTGGGATGGGTAGATGATGGCCCTTCTGGTGGGCATGTGTGGGCTGCATTCTGGAGCTTGGAGGAAGTGAGACAGGGCTGGGAGCAAATGTCACCTCACTCCCCCACAGTACTGTGTCCGGGTTCATCCTGGACTGGGTGCATTCAGTGGACACAGCCAAACCCAGGGACTCCCACAAGCCTCAGGCCACATGCTCTGATTCCTGATCTCCAGCTCTGATCTCACCCTGCCTGGGCCTATGGAGGACTGTGGACACTGAGCTGGGGTGCAGCAGGGCTGGGTGACACTCCGAATCTTCTTCAGGAGCTGATCAAGACATTGGTGCCCGCCCACTGCCTCGGCTCCATCTGGTCCGAGCGAGACAACAGGGAACGCGAGTACCTGGCACCCACCGTCCGTGACACTGTGACGCAAGACAACACCGTGGCCAATTGCATCCTCGTCACCTGCCTTGGGGACCTGAGCATGACAGCACAGGACAGGGCCAGGGTAGTGGAGCTCTGGGTCTGTGTGGCTGAGGTAAGTCGTGGCAGGCCCTGTCTGGAGGCATGGGAAATGCCTCTTGTTTCTCAGCTCTCAAGATTGAAGCTTGGCGTCTGAGTCCCTGGACTGTCCCTTGACCCTCCTGCCAGGGCCACACTGACCTTGACTTGAGGTCCCAATGGGGACAAGCTCACTTCCTTCCTTGTGTTGAGCTACAAATCCTTGTGCCTGGCAGTGTTACTTGTCGGGTGCCACGTGTGCCCTCCCTGGCTTCCCTGGACATCTGTCTCCTCAGGGACAGGAGAAGTCCGTGAGGGGATGAAAGCCAGAGGGAGCAGAGCTCCAGCTCCCCCTCAAGGCTCCATCTCTTCCCTTCCCCAGGAGTGCCGAGGCCTCGGAAACTTCTCTTCCCTCCACACAATCCTTTATGCCCTGCAGAGCCCTACCTTTACCCGTCTCCAAGACACCTGGGGACAAGTTTCCAGGTGGGTAGGCTGCTCTCCAGCCAAGCACCATCAGGGTGAGGTGGCCCAGGCAGCCGGCTTTGGGCCGGCATGTCCCCCAAAGTCAGCTGAGACCACCTGGGAAATAGTGAACACCGGGCACAGGGACTGATCTGGGTGCTGGGTATCTGAGTCTCTCAGGGCCCTTAGGCCAGCAGTTCTGCCCCAGTGATTCATTTCCTTCCAGACCAGATCCTGGCTTGAGCCCAGGTGGAGATTGTCAAGTGTTTCCTTTGCAGCAACAGAAGTCTCTATGCAGCTGAAATCAACACTGTTGCAAAGAGACCTGTTTGGGACATATGGGAATGGAGGCCCCAGGGGACAAGAGGAGAGGCCCCTTACCAGTGCCATGGGGACCTTAGAGCTCAGAGCACCCCAGTGAAGTCCCTCATCCAGGCCCCAGGCAGTTTGGATCTGCTGGCTTCTCAAACAAAAGGGATTTGCCCTTCCACCAACCCACAGTTTTTCTTGTTATCTTTCTTTCTTTCCCCACCCCTCAGGGAGAGTTGTCGAACTTTTAAGAAGTGGTGCAGGAGAGAGCAGCGCGTGAACAGGGAGCTGCTCATGCAGGTAACCTGGAGGCTGGAGATCTGGAAGGAGGCCAGAAGGAGAGGGGAGGGGAACATCCTGAGGGGATCCTAGGAGGTGAGGTGCATGGCAAGGCTCGGCCCAGGCTGGGGGTCAGAGAGCCCTGTGAGGGTGAGGCAGGCCAGAGCCACTCAGCCAGGCCCCCCAGGACACCCTGCCTTCTCCCTCCCTGTCTGTTCAGCTGGGGTCTGTACAAACCCTCGAGAAACCAGAGGTCGGGGACTTGGTCAGATTTAGAGCCGGGGGTGGGGTGAAGGCAGCGGGGACAGGGCCTCTGGCTGGGACTGGGAGCAGCCTCTCCTCAATGGGTCCTTGAGCCAGTCACTGCCCCTCTGGGGGCCTCGGTCTCCCCCTCTGGGAAGTGGAGGGAAATGATCGGTGGTGCAGGCCTCCCAGCAGGGTGATACTGTCCAAGGGAGGACAGGAACGTGAGGAGATCTGTGCTGGCTCCTCCTTGAGAGGTGAGGGGAGAGCAGTGATGAGATGCAGATGACCCTGTGTCCTCAGGAGACTCCTGGAAGCAGGTGACATTTTCCTCACACTTTTCAGATGAGGAAAGAGGCTCAGGGAGGCCTGGGCAGGCCCAAGGTCACACAGGAGTGAGTCCTGGAGCCAGGCCTGATCTAGAATCAGACCACCCTGGAGGTAGGAGCAGCATAGGCAGCAGTGGCCTAGAGCCAGATGGCCAGGGTCTGAGTTCAGGGGCCTTGGTGGACATGTGGAGGGAGTATGGTTGCACTGTCCTTGTCCTCAGCACCGACAGGAGGCAACCTCTGTGTTAGTGACCACAGAGAGGGCCTGCCAGGGAACCCAGGAGAGGCAGCAGCAGCAGGTGAGGAGGGTGCCTGTGGGGGAGGGGCCCAGGAGTCAGAGGAGAGGGGGCTCCCCCTCTAGCTGGAGACCTCCCTCAGGAGAGGGGCCATCCTCCTCCAGGGCATCTGCTGTGGCCACCTAGCCTGATGTGCCTGCATTGGCAGTGAGCAAGAGAGGACCTGGAAGGGCTGGCAGCAGGACAGATTTGGGGTCGAGAGGGGCAGGGGCCACACCCCCTGGGGTTGGCCAAGAACCAGCCCTGGGACGTGACTGGTGGACTTTGGTGCTCCTGGAGGGAAGGGGAGGAGGGAATTGTGGGTGTTGGGGTGTCCCGAGGATCCTAGGCTGCTCTGTGTGAGAGTGTGGGGTGGGCAGGAGGCTGGGGTGAGGAGTTTCAGGGGAGGGTTCATGGGGGCACCTGAGAGCGGGAGCTCATCACCATGCCCACCCCGATGGCGGCACAGGGTGTCGTCCCCTCCATGGTGACATTCTTCAGTTCCCTGGAGCTGCTGGAAGCTACGATGGTGGATTATGTGGAGGTGCGTGAGCCTGGAGGTGGGTCCGGGGGCTCAGGCTCCTGAGGGTGGGGAGGAGAGAGTCCTTCCCTGAGCCCTGAGCTCTCTGCATTTGGCACAGATCCTTTCAGCAGGGCCTCCAGCCTCGTGTGGGAGTTGGGACATCAAGCCCATCTCCCCAATGAGTAATGCAGGCTCTGCAGAAGCCACCATCCAGATTCCCTGGGCTGCTGAGGCTCAGAGTTGCCTGACTGTGCGGCCGCAGGAGGTGGTGTCTGAGCTGGACTCAGCCTCTTCCTCTGGCCCTGCCCATGAGGGAAGAGAAGACGGGCACCTCCCAGTCAGGAAGCACATCAGTGGCTGAACTGTCCCTTCCTGCCTGAGGCCTGAGTCTCCCCACGCATCATCAGAGAGGGTTAGATTACAAGGTCTCTTGCCTCAGTTGCACTGTGCCCCCTGCACTGGAGCCTAGAGACTGGCCGAGTTCCAAGTCTTGTCTCTGGAAGGGCCTGCCCACTGGCAGCAGTGCAACATTGGAAGAGGTGTGGACGGGGGCTAGTGCTGGCCTAAGGGGGCCGTTTCTGATGGACTGGCTGTCTGCCTTCCAGGGGAATGTGCTGAACTGTCGGAAATGGAATGAGGTAAGCGGCTGCAGGCTCATGAAGGGGAGGGTCGGGGTGTGGAAATCAGAGAGCCCCCGCCCATGGGCAGGACCCCCTCTGGCCCAATCCCCAGGGTCGGACATTTATTTGCACAGTTCGATATACAGAGATGGGGATCCAATGGCATTGGTGGATGGGGGAAGGGCTGGCATCAAAGATGCCTTCCTGGAGGAGGAGCTCTTTCGGGCCAAATGTGAGAGCAAGCAAGTCCTGACTGGAATTGCAGGGAGGCAGGGTTCCCAAGTGGGCAAAGGCCCAAGACTGGCTCCTTGCCCCCCTCCTCACCCCCTCCAAGAGCCCGGTAGTGTCCCCCACTCAGGCCCTGTGAGCATCCTGTGCTTGCTCTCTCCTAGGAATTCAAACTGATGGAGGAGATCGAGCTGTTCCAGGAGGCTGCAAATCTGTACACCGTGCAGCCTGACGAGCACATTAGGGCCTGGTTCCAGGCTGTGGAGCCCCTGAGCAAGGAGGAGAGATGAGGCGGGTCAGGAGTTGGGGGAGGGCAGGGCAGACTCTCTCTGCTGACCAGCTCCAGAGCCCATGACGGTGGCTTCATGGTCAGCCTCAGATCTGGTGGCATCGCGACCCCTGGGGCCCTTGGACTCCACCTACGGGCAGGCTCCAGGACGCACATGTCATGTGTGGCTCCTGAGAGCTCCCAGCTCTACTCTGTCCTGTAGCTACAGCCTGTCCTGCCAGCTGGAGCCCCGATACCACTGGGCCAGAAAGATTCGATTTGTCTTCAAAGACAAGAAGAACCGCTCAGGACAGAGTGAGTGTCTGCACCGGCAGTGGCTGAATCCACGGGCTCAGGAAACATTCAGGCTGAGTTTGGGCCTGGGGAGGCAGACAGCTGGCACTGGGTCCCAGCTCCACTGCTGAGCAGTCCTGTCCTGGGCAGTTGCACTCACATTTCTGGGACTGGATTCCTCCTCTGTGAAACGGGTGACACTAAATATCAGCCCCTGTGTCAGAGACAGATGGGGTGCTGTTGGCTGTCTGAGCACTCAACACAGGGCTGGAGCACAGAGCACCTTGGGGGCAGGGAGGGGGTGTGCCCTGTGATTCCAGGGCAGGCCCCTCAGGAAATGCCTCTCTTTCTCTAGGCACCAGACCCCCAACCAAACGCCCAGTGGTGGTGATCCATGACCCTCCTGAGACCAGCTGAACTACAGCACGGACACAGTGGGTACACTCAGGGTGCACAGGGCCACGTCCTCTGATTCTGACAAGGAGAACTTTGTGATCCATTTCCTGGGGTCCCCTGGAGGCCATGAAGGCAGGCACCAAACCCTCTTCTCCCTCCCCGCTTTTCCCCAGCACCTATTTCCGTATTTGCAGGGGCCGTGTTTTTGTTGTCAATGGTAAATGGTCCGTTTGAGTATTATATTAAATTGTTGCTTCTTTCTAATCCTGGGAGTGGAGGTGTGCGTCTTTTGCTCCCCGCGCTCATGGTAACCACATCCAGAAACTCACATTCCTCCTCGAATTTAGAAACCTCGCAGCGTCAGCAGCTTAGTTTATGTGGAGAAGGGAGAAGGGCCAGTCCCCTCCCAGGCTACTGAAGGACATGCCCAAGTCCCCCTCCCTCCGAGGACAGGATCATTGCAGTGTAGTTCACCCTGTCCAGGAGCAGAGAAGGCCCCCTCTGACCTCTTGGGACTAAGGGATTGGAGGCATTTTCTCAGGCAGAGTGACAACCACTGAGCTGGGCGTGTCTTTCACACTAGCATGTGCCTGTCGCTAGCACATGTCCTGCCCAGGACAGTGGCTCCTTTCTACACTCTGCAGGAAGAGTTAACAGTTTCCCAGTTTCTCTTGCACACAGATTAGAACTTTGCTTTCTGATTCAGTCTCCGGAATGGCTTCAGCACTTAGTGAGGAAAATACCGTCAAAAGCTCAAAACGTGCATGTGGGAAGGACGAGGCCAGAGGAAGGTCCTGTGCACATGGACCATGGGCAGGCAGGACTCTGCCTTCTCGGGCCCACTGCGGGGCTCCCTGTTCACCCTTGGCCTAGACTTGCTCTTCCTGGGCTTCTGGTCCCTGACTCCAAATACCATTTCCTGCTTGTTGTCTATCCAAGGGGAAAGCTGTGGGATTTAGCTTTTAGGGCCTCAGCCAGGTCTCCCTCCATAAACCTACTGCTCCCTATAAGCCAGGATTTTCAGCATTTCTGCACTTCTGCATACAATTGTATCTTAGGGTAGAAATTCCCTAGATGCCCCTAGCCTTTCTGATGATCCTCCTGATCAGGAATGACCCCAGAGTCTCCCTGCTGCCAAGGGTGACTTCTGGGCCTGTGTGCTTTTCAGGCCCGTGGTGTTGGACAGTCCCAAATTTACACAACCTGGAGTATTTGTAGTGGCTTTTCCTAAAGTCGTTGCTGTGCCTGAGCCCAGCAAGCGTGCAGCCCCTGGGCTGGCTGTGTTCTTTTCCACAGTCTTGTGCGGTGGTTCTGTCATGGGGATGTGTGCCTTTCCTGTTGGGAGCTTTGAAAGAGGAGGCCTAAGAAGGGTGTGAGTCATGGGTCCTGCTGGGAATGCCAGCAAACTGATGATCTGTGGATGTTCATGGACACAGCCTTACAGAGGGAATTGCTGAAATGCTTCCCATCTGGGTGCTAAACAGACACTGCTCTGAGCTCAACCAGAGCACCAGCTCCAGAACCAGGAATGAAAGCCTGACCACCCAGCCTTTGCCATCTCCTCCCTTGGAAACAGCCTGAAAGACAAGGGCTGGGTGAAGCCCCTGGCACTTCTGACTTCTCCCCTGCTCCTTGTTGGCTGCAAGCATCACTCAGAGACTTGGCAGGCTGGACTCTGCCAGGGAGGCCATCTCAGCACAGCCTGGAGCTGAGGATCAACCCTGGTACTCGGCAGCCCAGGGCCTTGCTGATGTGGCACAGCCACCCAGGAAAGAGATTAGCCAGAGGAAGGTGGGGAAGGCTGTGCTGGCCCTCAGAGGAGAAGGAGTTGTGGCAGTCCCCAGGGCTAGTCCAGGGCTGGGATGAAGGCATGGGTGTCCCAAGAGTGCCTCCTCCAGGACTGGGGTGCTCCTGAGAGCTGAACCGGCAGGTAGCAACGTTTAGTTTGTTTCAGGAGTACAGCTGTGGACACAGGAGGCAGCATTTATCCCATCTTTGGGTTTCCAAGTTGGAAGTAGATTGTGGAAGTCCACGAGGTAAGGAATTAGAAAATCTGGATGAAATGTTTCTTGTTCAAGACACACAGAAGTTACCAAAACTGGCTTCCTAAGAGCTGACTTAGGAGAAGAGAAAGTAACAATGTGAGTCCCTTAAAATGCCTCAGGTGAATATGGTGTTGGCAGGAAATGATCAAAATGTTTGAGGAATGGTAAGTCGGGTGCCATTTAAACTATTCCAGGTCCAAGGTGGGGACAGATGCTTCCATCTTGTCTTCCAGTGCAAGAGAAAACAAGATCACGGTGGGATTCAACTCAGTCTTTCCAAAGTGGTCGATGAGACGGGGTTTGTACTCCTCACTCACAGACCTCGAGAATATCTTGCCATGTGGTCCATGCACAGATGCACATTCCATTTCTGGGAGCTAACAAAAAATCTGTCCAGTTGACAGCCACACCATCCAGCTCAATGCCATCTCCCCACGCTCACAGTGCCCTGCAAACCTGTCTTGCTGATTTGAACACGATTTGCCTCATCACAATGAGAGAGCCATGCCAGGGTGTTCCAGAGCCCTGGGAACCATGTTCACACCACCTCCATCTGCCAAGACAGGAGCATCTCTGGATGAGTAACCTGAGTCCAGAATCCTGCCTTTCCCTTGGCTTGGCTTAGGTTTTGTCCCTGAATGGCATGACTCGACCATTCTCCCAAATGCTGCCCCTCAGATTAGGTGTGTCTGGATAAATTACCAGGATGGATTGGCCTTTCCTTCATTGTTGAGGAGAGCGACGAGAACACCCCTCGACTCGCCGACCTGCCCCTGGGTTTCCATGTCTACCAGGCCTGTCCCTGTGATCTCAAGACCTTGGAGAGCTCCCTGTTCTGGCTCTCTGGAGGGAATCAGACTCTCCCTAACTACAAGTGCCCGACAACAGCAAATCCATGGCCACCATTACAGGAACCACTTCAGCACTGTCAGCCAAAGTCGGAAGCCTTCTGGAGCTCTCCAGAAGCCCCCAGGTAAGAGGGTCTGAATCCTGGAGAGAGAGATTCTACTCTTCCCCAATGCCTTTCTCTCATCCAATCACAGGGAAAGGCAGAGCTCTATGTTAGTCCTCCCAGGGACTTCCTCAGATCAGGAAATTATTAACTGGGTTGGGAAGGAAGATCACGGTGAAGGAGAAGTGCCACTGAAACATTGAGACTCAGCCCAGACTCATGCTCAAGGCCAAGGCATCCACCCCACAGCTCCTGGGAATATTGGCTGAGGACAGCTCACAGCTCTTTCCCTCACAGGACATTCCCACAGCATAGGGAAGTGATTAACCCGAGGATACAGCCCTCTCCAGGGACAGCCAGGGGCCCATGTCTGGCATATAAGGGAGTAAGAAGCCTGGTTCCCTTGTCTCAATTTGGGACAACACCAAAGGGCCGTCCCAGCTCCAGAGATCCCTGAGGGTTGGCTGAGACCCAGTGGCAACGGGCTTGTGCTTCATCTTCTCCTGCGACCATCTCTGCTTTGCTAACTTCCCATAGGGATATCTCTCCAGAACACTTCCATACACTCTCCACATGCAATACTCCCCATCAGACTCAGGGTCTCTTGACAGGGCCCCGATCTGTGACAAACAGCCGTCAGCAGACATGACTTCTGACCATAGCAACATGAGATTCGGCCAATTCTGTTTTGGAAGAATCACCTTTTAGACAATCTGAGAGGGTAGGTCATTGTAATCTTCAGGACAACCTTAGGTAATGCTCTGGTAAGAAATTAAATGCAACAATTAAGAAATCCATGACTAAAGATGTATTTCTCCTCAGATTTACATCAAACATTGGTCGCCAGTGTGAAGGGACCCCTGTTTCCGAAGTCTCGTTGGGCAAGGCTGATGGAGACCTCATGACCTTGTTGCTACACCATCTGAAACGCACGCCTTCTTCCATTGCCACTGAAGGACATCAAGAGCACCTGGGGCCTTACACACCCTCCTTTCTCCTTTGGCCTAAAAGTGATCCCCTTGGGCAGAAGTAGCCACATGTCCATTCGAAAACCAAGAGGGCTAGGAAACCTAGTCTTCTGTGTGCCAGAATGAAAGGAGAACTGGATGCAGTCTGCCACGCTCTTTCTCTACACCAAAGCAGATAGTCGCTCTCCCTGTCACATACAGAGTTCCCTTGCCCTCTTTCCCCAGGAGGACATCCTAAGACCCACTGAACTCAGGATCTCTGGCTGATCCTTAGGCTAACAGATCAAAGTATTCAGTGGCCACACATGACAAAGAATACAGAACTTTCAGGATTGGATCAGAATATCCCCCAAAGTAACTATCACCATCTATTGCAGTCAGCATCTCCCAGAAATGCCGGGAAGGTGGAGAACCTGATTTCCCTAGTTGTCATGTCATAATATTCCAAATGGTACGTTTTCTGCCGAAAGTTCCAGGGCATACAGAGAGACAAAGAAGGATGGCTCCTACCTAGGAAAAATCCAAAAACAGAAGGGGCCCCTGAGGAAGCCCTCAGGGGTGAGCACACAAAGCTTTCTCTGATTGTTGCTGTTCACATTCCTGTGTCGAGCCTCCATCTTCCTAAGCAGCAATATGCTGAAAAGCTCTGTTTCAGGGTCAAGACAGAGTCAGAGGCCAAGGATGCCGGAAATGGATTTGTCTCTTTTCTTCAGTCTTTGTCTGTGACTATATGTACTGCCTCATCTCGATTTACAGGGAAAACCTGGGAAACCTACCAAAACAAGTCTGTTATGGTTCCTGTAGGCAGAATACGGAAAATATTGCAGTTGTTTTTGGTGACAAAACTGAAGGTCGTGGAGCCACTGTCCACCTCAAGGTGAATTTTGTGTAGAAAAAAATTAAACATAGAGTTATCAATGACCTAGCACATTCTCTTGGGATGTTCTGGCATGGAGGGCTGTGGCATCTGATCTGAAGGTTCCACGGTGGACCATATTTCCCAAAGGCCAAGGGGCAGAGACACGCAGCTCCTAAGTTTCCAGTCAAGACTCCATTTCCCAGCAGGCAGCAGACGGGAGGGGCGCGGCTCCAGGCCTATCTGAGCAGGCAGGTGGCTGGCGTTGGCTCCGCCCCCACGGGGGCCATCCTATTGGCCACGCCTCCTCACACGCTCCGCCCCCCCGACCCCGAGCCAATGGGGAGGCCCCAGACATCAGCGTCAGGCGGGCCGTGTCACCGCGGAGCCAGCGAAAGGGGCGGCAGGTTCAGACCGGCGTGAGGGGCGTGCGTGAGGCGGAGAACTACGACGCTGGGGCCTTCCGGGCGTCCAGGACTACCAGGTTCCCCGCTGCCTAGTGCGCCCGGGGGCTTTCCCGGCCAGGCCTCGTCTCGCCTGGTGTGGACGCCTCCCTTCTCTCCCCAGCTTCCTGTCCTGGAACGACCTGGACACCCCGCTTTGTTGTAGCAGGGCGGTGGGTTTGGGGGACAGTCCAAGAGCCTCCTGAGTTCTCCTTCTTCTCTGTTTTACTGGGATCGCCTGTCGAGGCCGAAATTTGCAAGCGTAGGAGGAAACGCAGGGCAGCATTTCTTTGTAGGAGTTCAGAGGAAGGCCCCTTACGTTTCATGCCATGCTGAGCAGGATGGTTTGGAGAAGGATTTGGTCTATGATCGTAAAGCATTTTCAGAGGGAAGCAGAGGTGTTTCCTGTCACCATTGGGTCCTGCTAGTGTTTATGCTGTTGCAAGGGCGTCGTGATTAGCATTAAGTTTCTGGGTAGATAAGGCGATGTTCCTCTGCTCCCTGGAGAAGGAAAGGTCGTTTAGGAGGTCGCTTAACAGCTTTCTCTGCAGAAGGGGCCGGAGGTGGTGTTCTCTGCCTCATGACGGTGCCCATCAGATTCTGGGTCGGCCCAGTGAGCAAACTTTTGGACTTAATAACAGGTCACCGTGTGAAGCACTCCTGTCACTTTAGCGCTAGTATCTGTGTGAACCATCTGCACGGATATTTACAGGGTAATGGCTTGCTGTTGCGTTCAGTGCTACAGCAGTTGTTAAGCCAATGAGATGATGCAGGGAATTGTCAAGTTTAGAACCTGGCAGACAGCAAGTGAGAAAGGGCCCAGGAGGGGCCATCTGCCCTTCGTGGAGACATGGCTTCAAACATGATGACTCGTCCATGGAGGAAAGTGGATCGGGGCTCTCAGGCTGTTCTGTGATGACATCTAGGAGAGCACAGCATTTTCACAAGTGCTGAGGGGACGTGTGATGGTGTGAGGGAGCCTTTTTGTTGGTAGTTACTTTGGGGGCATCACTAGGGAAAATAAATTATAGAGAATGTAGTAACACCAAGTCCTGCCAATACAGACTCTGATTCTGGAAGGAAACTCGGGAATCAAACATCTTTCTCTGATCTATCTTTTCCAGTGTTTGTGCTTAATCAGGGGGCCTTCATTCCTCAATAGTGTTTCCCTGTCTTTCATGGTTTATTCTTTTTCTCCCATTTTGGGAATGTCTGTTTATCCTCATTCAAAAATTTGTTTCTGCAGTCATTAAAAGAATCTTTTTCCAGCAATTAATGTACGGTAGGCAGTAAATTTTATTCTGGATATTAAGTAATGACTAAGACACTGTTTATTCTCACAAGGCACTCATTGGCTAAACATGATGCGAGATGTAAAAAAACTGTAATATCCTGAGGTGACATTGAACTCTGGTGAAGTTTATCCAAAGAAGTTGACTCTTCAATGAGAGTTTAGTGAAAGTGTCACAGACAAGCTTGTGACTGTGCTCAGCCTTGAACAAGGTGTTGGAATTCTCCCAGGTGGTCGGGAGGTGGGAGTACTCCAGGATGAGCAGGGAGGGGAGGACATTTAGGGGTAATTAGACTGTAAGGTGTGTTTATAAAATGACAATATGACATTGTAATTGTAATGCAGATTATTACTGTCTGACCAATACTCAGTAGCAGAGGGTGGGAAATGAAACCACATGAGCTTGGTCTGAGAGAACACAGTCAGATGAAGAAAGAGCCTTATATTTTGGCCACAGGATTGTAGTTTGATTCTGAAATTAGTAGACAGTAAATGCAGGTTTCATGCAAGGGGACAGCCGTGATCAGGCCTGCTCTCTGTAAAAGTCACCCAGGTCAGTGTGAGGAACAGACTGTTGCTGCTTTCAAAGTGTGAGAGAGACTGAGGGACAGAAACAGCACAGAAACCCTGGGAGTGGAAGGAGAGGAGCGGGTCTCTGAGGGGGGAAAAATAATGTATCCAAAAATTCCGACTACTTTTTCTATTAGCTAGTGAATTTTTATTAGAAACAATGCCAGAAATGTTGTATTCATCATTTAAATCTCCCAGAAACTATGAATTTGTCATCATTATCCTATTTCATGAAGAATGTGACTGTAGTGACAGTGCTTGTGCAGGGCACATAATGGAGTCTGGAGACATGTTCACAACTCATCCTTTCCAGGTATTTTACATTTTGCGAGTACTCTAATATTTAATTAACTTTATTTTTTTAACAGTTGTACAGTTACAAAAGGCTTGCTGTGATAGTACAGAGAGTTTCCCTCAGCTCCATTCCCAGTTTCTGCTCTTATGAACACATCCTGTCTGTTAACCTACACTACATTTAGTCCTTTCTGCCTAGCCTCCCCTGGCTGTGACAGGTTCTCAGGCTTTTCTTGTTTTTGAAGAACTTGTTAGTTTTAGGGAGCAATGGTCAGGTGTTTCATAAAATGTTCTTTAACAGAATTTCTCTGTTTTATTCTCATGATTAGATTGGGATTATGGATTTGGGGCAAGAAGATTAGAGAGGTAAATTGCCATTTTCATCTCATCATTTCAAGGGTCCATGCTCTCCCTGTGACTTCCCCCCATTGATGTTGATGTTGGTCACCTGGCTGAGGCTGCGTTTGTCAGATGTCTCCCCTGCGCAGTCACTCTATCCCCTCTGTCCACCCCGTCCCCTTTTGTAGGGACTTTTGTCTGTGCAGCCCACGCTTAAGGAGCGGAGAGTTAGCCTTGACCTCCTTTAGCGCAGAATGTCTGCATGAATCATTGGTGTTCTTCTGCACAGGAGATTTGTGTCTTTTCATTTCTTTATTATTCAGTTATTTTCATTGGTGCAGTCATTGATATTCGGTACATTCTTCGGGTTATAATCCAACAACTTTATTTATTTTGTTGCTCACATTGTTCCAGCTTTGGCGATTGAGAGCTCCTTCAGTTCGCTGATGTGTCCCTTTGGCGTACCCCCACCATTCTTGCCTTTTTTTGAGTGGCATTTCATTACTTTCTTATGTTGAATGACACTTTAGTCTCATTTTCCTAGATTTCCTTGCCGAATCCTAGAACCAGTTATTTCTACAAGGAGCGCTGTTTCCTTTTGTTGGAACGTGGTATTAAAATTAAGATCTGGGTACCAGGTGTGTTTGCTGCTGTCAGGGCATTAGATCCTTTCAGCGGACATAGCAAGGAAATATATCTGTGTGTAGTAACCTGTGTGTATTCAAACCCCTATAAATATATCTATACTCAGCCTTCTGTGTCTATGTTCAGCTAAAGTAAGTTCATACTGATGTCTTCAACCCTGTTTCCACGTGGATCATTCTAGCCTCTTCTCCTTGCTTATCTGTAAACTGCTACTCCAAATAATAACCTTATCCACACTGTTCACTATCCATTTGCTTATCTGCTCATTTTCAGTGCACATGTATAGAAGTATCAGTGTTGTTAACAATGCCCCCTGGGTCACAACTTTATCAGCTACAATACAGTGCTTCTGCACAGTTTCTTTCATCTTCAGTTTTATAGACTCAACTCACTTCCCAAAGTATAGATTTCTGCACTTTTTCACCCATTCCCTTCATTCAGAGTGTTTCATACATTTGTAATACAGTTAGATTTTTTCATTCACTTCTGGGATTCTCTTGGACACACACCAAATGCAGATTCCTGGAGACATTATAGTCATATACAGCAGAGGTTTACAAATGGCCACATGTTGTTCGTAGCCCATGGAAGCAGGAGCAAGCACTTGGCTGTCACACAGTTAGGAAACAGCCTAAGTGAGCAGTGCACGCATTGAAGGAAATCTCCTTTTGTTTGTACAAGAAATTCTCAAGCATTTTGAGTGTAATAACAGAAATCAATAGAAGCTAGCTTGCTAAGAAAGTAGTACATTGGTGTCTTCAGTCTTGCTTCTGCTCTAATGACAAGGATCAAACCCAGCTTGCCTCCTACTGGGAAGAGGCAGATGGATAAGAATACCAGAGGGAGGGGCATCTTCAACTCCTGATGAGCTGTGAGGTGCACAAGAATAAATGCTGACACCTGGGTGCAATTTACCTGGGCCATGTGTCTGGATAAAGAAAGAATTAAATCCAGCTAATTAAATTTAAGTCTTAATATCCTGAAAGGCAATTTTACTGCTAATATGACTTTACTAATATTACAATTATTAGCATATTTAGAATCCAAGGATAGAAGGAAGAGCAAAAGGAGACATTTAGTGGGAAAAACTTACTTCTCTTGCCCAAATTGCATTTTGGAAGTTAAGAGCTGTATGAAAGGATGCAGCCCACACTGGCTGTCTGTTCAAAGCATTATATTATTTAAACTTTAACATTAATTTTTCAAAACTTCCAAACTATTGCTTCTGTTGAAAAAAATCTTAACAGTCACATAAAGGGAAAGGAATCTTCTGCAGTGACGTCACTCTGACAGACCTGTCACCATGCCTGAGTGACACAAGCTCCATGTTGCTGCAATGCCGACAGATGTCGAATGCTCTCCTTGCTCTATACTCACTGCCGACCACAGAGAGGGCACCATAGGTGGCTGTGCCCTGTTAATAACACACACTGAGAGGGGGGGACTTTATGAAAGGTACAATTACATCCTTCATAGGTGTTTACTCACTTCATATATTATACGCCCATCTTACAGATGAGGGAGAGAAGTCTGAGATGTTAAGCACCTGAATTAAGCCCAGACAGCTAGTCCAACAGCTGGAACTCCAACTTGGGTTTTTCTGATGCAAGAGCCCACCCCCTGTTATGTTCTCACTATGCCCAATTTATTCTGTTGTTGCATGTCTAAATGTCTCCAACTGTTTCTTGACACAGTTTCAGAGACGTCTTTATATATAAAGCATCATCTTACCTGACTGAATGCAAGGGAATACCTCCAAATTTTAAAAATATTTTACTTAATTAAAATACAAGTGATATCTGATTTCTAATAGATTTATACCAATTTGCATAGCTCCTAGCACTTTACTGTTTATTTAAAAACACATAGATTTGGATTACTTTTTTGTTAATTTTTATTTCTCTACTGTATTATTTTAAATGGAATATCTTCATATGTTTTTACCCATCCTTTTGCACTGTTATTCATAATTGGAATATATCAATAGAAGGTTTAGTTTAGGACAGGATAGCATATATAGAAATAAAAATTCTTGTTACTAAATCCCATGATGTCATATTTCTGTCTCTTTCCATACAAAAAAATTCAAAACAATTTCAAAAAACCATAAATTGCTTTGCACACCCCAGAAAGTAGACTTGGTATAAATATTGCACAGATAAAGTAACTCATATTTCCTGTCTTTTCAAGGATTAATGACACTTATAGACTACACCTCTTGCTCAGGTCATCTTGAAAACTTTTCATATTATTGATTTTTTTATTTGTTTGCTTCAATTTAAGACGTTTATTGGGAAATAACTGTGGTAAGTTTATTCTAAAAGTTTTATATCCCATCTTGGAACCCTGATACACAGATTTTTAATGTCTAAGTATAGCAATGCTGGCCTGGAGGGAAATACAGACCTGGGAAAACTTCACTCTCCTCTATTCTAATTTACTTTTGGAGAAATGAAAATCCATGATGAGAAAAAATCAATTAAAAAAAGGAAGAGACAACTATGTAGTCGTTTATAGGGCTACTCAGACTAACATCCTTTTCTTGACTAGTGGCTTTAGGACATTTTTGGCCATGATCCACTGCAAGAAATATCTGTAATAGACATCATAAACACATACACAAATCTAAAATGATGGTCTCACATCTGGACATGTGAAGGCACAGATTAGGAAGGATTACCAGATTTCACTAAAATTTTCTGTTCAAAAAAATCCTTTTAGTAGAAACTGCAGGCTGTGGTGTAGTAAAGTGTGTTCACCATCTAGCAGTGTTTCCTTAGGGCAGGTATCTTCCTCTCTCCTCCAACCCGAGGCCACCTCTCACTGCCCCAGCTCAGAAATGCAAATATACTCTGCTTACCTGTAACCACTTCCTAACTGCAGTATCTCTTGCTCTTCAGACATTTATTTCATTTCTTTTCTGATATAAAGTGTCAAGTCTTTCCTCACACTTTGCACCTGCACCAAACATTTTTATTCTACATTCCTGTTATGAGGAAATATGTATGTATAAGCATGCATATATACATATGTACAAGTACACATGTACATATGAACATGCGTACCTGTGTATATGCAAATGTACATATTTGTGTATATACATGTGCATATATATATATATATATATACACACACACAGAGATATATGTTTAACTATGAAGTATCAGCTAACATAGAATCAAAACCATAGGGAACTTAACCGTCTTTGGAGAAAGGCATGTCATTTCCTTCCCTCTCTCCAGAACTTTCAGCACAGCACTAAGCATTCAGTTTGTTGTTCTTATGTGCCATCAAGTCAGCTCTTACTCCTGGCGACCCTATGAATGAGTGCTGTCCACAATGCCTTGTCCTCAACAACCATACTCAGTTCCTGTATACTCGTGCATATGGCTTCCTCTATGGAGTCAATCCGTCTTATGTTTGGTCTTCCTATTTTCCTGCTGCCTTCTACTCTTCCCAGCATTATTGTCTTTTGCAAAGATTCCTGCCTTCTCGGGATGTGCCCAAAGTCAGCAAACCTCAGTTTTATCATTTTCACCTCCAGGGATAGTTGAAGCTTAATTTACTCTAGGACCCACTTGTTCATCTTTCTGGCAGTACAGGTTATCTGTAGAGCTGTCCTCCAACACCATATTTCAAATGAATCCGTTTTGTCTTGTCTGCCTTCTTCATTGTCCAGCTTTCACACTAGTACATAGCAATTGGGATTACAAGGGTGTGGATAATCTTGGCCTTAGTCTCTAAGGACACTTCCCGACATTTGATGTTCTTTCCAAATTCTCTTATTGATGCCGTTCCAAGTCTCAGCCTTCTTTTGGTTTCTTGGCTACAGTCTCCATGTAAATTGATGGCTTAACCAAGGTAAACAAAATCTTTAACAATTTCAGTGTCTTCATTGTCTATGTTACAGTTATGTAGTTCTTCTGTAGTCAGGATTCAGTAAGTCCTCAGAAAATACTTGCTGAATTGGACTGAGTTTTCTGTTCTAGTTCTTCATACCAACAAGCTTTCCATCATCAGTTATGGTCTTACACAATAGTTGGCCCATGCATTCTGATTCTTTTCTCCTAATGCCGCATTAAAACCTTCATTTCATCATAATGATAATGATCATTATATGAGACTAGAGTTTGATTCATGCCCTTAGTCAAATTATTCAAACTTTCTTGGCTTGCGTGCTAAAATAAAAAACACAGGAAATCTCCTTAAAGAATAAATGCAAAATTTCTATGTGGATTTCCTCATTCTATTTTATCTATGAGGAAGATAATGCATCGGAGTTTGTAGCACATTTCATATTTCTGTAATGAACAATTGCTTTTCTAATGACAGATAGCTATTAAAAGATGACATTTTGGTATTTAAGCCAAAGCAGCATATTGTAGAAAGATACTGTAAGTGTGATCACTTTTAATGATAGATAACTAATGAACAATCACTTTTATAATGGGAGATAACTATCAAAAGATGGCATTTTGATATTTAAGCCAAAGCAGGATATTGTAGAAAGGATCTTGTAAGTGTGATCACTTTTAAAATTCACTGGCAGCAGGGAGACAGTGCTTATGGGTCAGGGTAAGATCCTCCAGGACTTGAACAAGGAGGTTACTGAACAAGAAAATCACAGAAAATCCTTAACTATTGGATAAAGATAGCTGTGGTTAAAGTTTCACGTGCAATATGTCATTTAAATTAAAGACAGAACAGTGTCTTAAAATTTTAGTTCTTCAAGTATAGTCTCAGCAAAGAATAAATTAACATAAGAGAAATATGTAGCCTAATTGATATATTTTGTTATTTCAGCAAAGAGATGAGAGAATATATCAGGAGAAAGTAGGTGTTCTTCATAAAGCATGGACATGAAAATCAAAAACAATTCTTTGTATGTATGTATGCTTTCACCACATTCTATGGGAAGAGACAACCTCTTTGATGATTTTAAAAGCTTTTAAAAGCCTAGTTAGTGATCCCACAAATAAATTCCACTTTGAAATAATTTCTCGACTACTTGATTAGAAACTCACTAAGACACCAGCTAAGGCTTCACTGCTTAGCAGCTACAAGAACTTCAGTATGCCATTTCATCTTATCCTGAAGGTGGAGTATGCATATATATGCAAACATATTTGAAAGCATATTATGTATGGTCTTTTACCTTCAAACCTGTGGTATTTTATATTCAATTCACTCACATCTCATCTTCTGCCATAACTAACACACAGTAATCTAATAATAATTGCATTCATTAGGATAATTGTTTTGTTGTTCTCAATTACAGTATGTCCTTACACGCTTTTCTGATTTCTTATTTGCTTCTCACTATTCTCATCTCTACCAGGTGAATGATGGAGAGTTGGTGGGAAAACTCCTACTTAGCCCTCAAAACCTATTAGATCCCACGTCTCCCATAAAAACCTCCGTGTTACTGCAGGCCTCAAAAAAATGAGTTTAAATTGTTCACTCCTCTTCAAGTTTTTAGAAAAGTTGGGCATTCATTGCTTAAATGTTTAGTAGAATCCACTAGTGGAACCCTCTATTCCTGGGCTTTTCTTTGTTGGGAGGTTTTGTTCCATTTCTGCTGTCATGCTTCCTTGATATTTCATGTTTCTTGATTTTCAGCATGTTAAGATTTGCATTGCTGTCTGCATGTACGAAGACATGGTCCCCTCCTCTAGTGTTTGCTGACTGGCTGGGGAGAGGAATACCTTCCCTAGAGCCTGTTAGTGATCCTAAGGCATTTTCAGAACATATATATATATAGTAAGACCTCCAACTTTGTTCTTTTTCAAAACATTTTTGTCTGTTGTAGGTTCTTCGCCTTTCTATCAGAACCTTAGAAGTGGTTGTCAATTTCTACAAAAGCAATTGCAGAGATTTTGATTTCACAGCATCTATAGATTATTTTAGGGAGAATTGACATGGTCCAATACTGAATCTTCCAATTCATGAACATGGTGTGATAGGCATTCTCAGAATGCCCCAAGATTCTTGTTCCTGGTACATGAACCCTGGATACATGTTCCTTTGAGTGTGCATTGAAGGATTTAGCTCTCAAGACTAGGATACAATTTATGAAAAATGAAGGTATTTTGCAAATGTAATTAAGGTCTCAATTTAGTTTAGAATCTTTGGGTTCAGTCCAGAGAAACTTGGTTCCAAAAGGGATCCCCTCACAGGGATTTTACCCCATGGGGAAAGGAGCAGAGGAAGACCCCAGCAATCTTCATCACTGCCATGGTCATCTGCAGCCTTTGAGACCAAGAACCCCACAGTCTTCCCCAACATTGTGCCCAGCTCATGGAGCTGCCCATAGCTTCCAGTGCCGTATCATCTGCCCAGGGCTGAAACTGTCACTTTTGTGAGACCTGTTCCCAAGACCTGAGTCACTCCTGCACCCACTCTTCCACTCTTCCTGCTGTCTCCCACTCTCCAGCATCAGGAGTCACAGTGCTGTGCCATGTGAAGACCAGAGCTGCTGCTGCACTGCCCTCTGCCCCTCAGCTGAAAGTCACGGGTTTGACCCATCCATCACTGGCCTGTGCTGCTGCTGCTGTGTGCCCCATACCTGAGTCAGGGAATTGAACAAAGACTTAAAAATTGTAATAAAGAATGAAAAAGAAATTCTGGAGCTAAAGAATACAATGATTGAAATAAAAAGTACCTTCTAGGCCTTCAACAACACAACTTGATCGATTATAAGAAAGAATGTGTGAAGTTGAAGGCAGATCTCTTGAAATCATCCTGTTAGAAGAGGAAAAAAAAAGAAAAAGAATGAGAAACCATGAAGAAAGCCAATGAGTTATGTGTTACCATTAAGTGAGTGTTTGTTTTTTGCATTATGGAAATCTGAGAAGGAGAAGAGAAAGAGAAATAGGCAGGAAGCTCACTTGAAGGAATATTAGCTGAAAATTACACATCTGGGAAGAGATATCGACATTCAAGTACATGAGACTCCAAAATACCTGAACAGATTCAACCCAATTCCAATGTGTGTGTGGATTTTCCCTAAACAGCCAAGCAATTCTCCAACACCAGCTGGGTGTCCTAAAGTTTGACTCAATGCTGACACTCTCTACCTGGAGACAGCCTTAGACACCACAGGTTAGGAGCTCAGTCCCACAGACTGCTTTCCACTTCAGAGGCCAGTTGCAAGTCAGGTTGTTACCTATGCTTCTGACCAGCTGGTTGCCATTCAGAGGTTACCCTGATCTCTTCCTGGGCTCAATTAATTTGCTAGAGTGGCTCATGGGTGTCAGACAAACATGTTACTTACTAGGTTACCAGTGTACTATAAAAAGAAATAACTCAGGAACAACCAGATGGAAGAGGTGCATAAGGCAAGGGATGAGGAAAGGGCGTGGAGATTCTCTGAGTGAATCACTCTACCAAACCTCTTTGTGTTTACCAATCTGGGAGATCTCTGAACAGCATCCCTATGGGTTTTTATACAAGCTTCACTACATAGGTATGAAATCATTGGCCACTGGGGATTGAGTCCAATTTTCAGCCCCTCTCCCATCCCAGGAGGTTTCGGGTGGGACTTGAATTCCAACCCTCTAACCACATGGCTGGTTCTCCTGGCAACCAGTTCCTATCCTTAGCTGGAGTCCAAAATCACCTTTTTAATATAACAAAAGACACTTTATGGCTCTCAACACTTAGGAAATTCCAAGACTTTTAGGAACTCTGTGACAGAAATGTGATGAAGGCCAAATGTATATATTCTTGATTATAAATCACAATATCACTGATATAAACAGAAACTTGATGGAGCCTTGATTGGAGCTCTGTCAGGATGCTTCCAGTTCTCAAACTCTGGCACAGTGGTGCTCAATCAGAGATGATTTTGCCCCTGTGGATATTTGGCAATGTATTAAGGGATACAGCAAACTCATATAATCCACATGACAGTATCCACTACAAGTATGTATTCAGTTCCCAACGTCAACAGTAAGAAGGTGAGGAAACCTTCCCAGACCAGCACTTCTCCAACTTCATGTGCATACAAATGGACAAAGTCTGTAGTTCAAATGCAAATTCATCAGGTCTCCAGTGGGCCCAGGGACTGTGCATTTCTAACAAGCTCTCAGGTGGTGTCGATGCTGCGGGTCCTGGTCTGTGGATCACAGTGTGAGTAGCAAGGCTGTGGACCTGAGTAAGAGGTAGTTTTAGGTCTTCTCCACCCACATCTTCTTTGGATGTAATTTTGAAAGAACAGTTTTTCACTCACTCTACAGGTAGTGATAAATTGTGCTTGACTCTTTTAAATATGAGGGCTCTTCAAGGACATCAAATAATATATATCTGAAATAGACTTTACAGGCAGAATAAGGGCCTCCAAAATACTGTCCACATCCTAATCCCAAGAACTTTTGAATATGGTGGTTTACATGGCAAAATGGAATTCAGATAGCAGGTGGAATTAAGTTACTATACATTTACCTTAACATAAGAAGGTTGGCCTGAATAATCTGGTCAGACTAATGTAATCATGATCATCCCCTAAATGTAGAGGAAGAGGAAGAATTGGAGTCAGAGAAATATTTAAAGATGTTGTGCAGCTGGCTTTGAAGGTGGACGAATGGCCATGAGCCAAGCAATGCAGGTGGCCGCTAGGAAGTCTAAGAGAAAAGGAAATTTATTCTTTCTTGTAGCTTCCATAAGAAACCCGGGACTGCAGTCATCTTGATTTTAGCCCAATAAGATGCATTTTGGGCTTCCGAACTGTAGAACGTTAAGGTGTAAATTTGTTTGTTTTAAGCCACTAGTGTCGTAATTTGATAAGCAGCAATTGTAATCTAAAGCAGACATTCATCTAAAACTGTTTTGTTCAAGGAAACTGATGTTAAGCTTCTCAACTCATTCATTTAGATTTTCTTGGGTCAAGGCATTTTTTTGTTGAAATCCCACCTTAAATAAGAAAAGAATATTAAAGTCAATTTGCAGACATATGGCTCCCTTAGTGCAGGGAATTTCTCATTGTCTAAACATAAATGTGTTTCTAGCTAAGGCCTTTGAGTCTTTAAAGGAGGAAAAGAAATTCGTCATTAAAATTAAGGTCACTCGTTCTACTCTAAATCTTTGTGCCAAAATTTTTACATTCTTCCAATTTCATGTTTCTTCAAATGTTTATTATTTTTATCCTGTTCCTCTTTCTCTCAAGTTTCCTTTCAACCAAGAAGATGGGATTATCAATGGATCTGTTTTTTTGTGTGTGTATGTATACACAAAGACAGTCCTCAACTTACAATGGTTCAACTCCTCATTTTTCAACTTTATGATGGTGAAAAGCAATACATAATCAGTAGAAACTGTACTTTAAGTTTTGAATTTTGATCTTTTTCCCAGAGAAGTGATACGTGGTACAATACTCTCCCATGATGCTGGATTGTGGCAGCAAGCCACAACTCCCACACAGCCATGCGATGACGAAGGTAAAGAACCCAAACACTTACAACCATTCTGTACCCATATGACCATTCTGTTTTTCACTTTGAGTACAGTGTTCAATCAATTACATAAGATAGTCAACACTTTTTTTTATTGTTGTGTTTTGCTGAGGAAGGTTTGCCCTGAGCTAACATCCATGCCGATCTTCCTCTATTTTTTAGTATGTGGGTTGCCAGCACAGCATGGCTGCTAACAGAGCAGTGTAGATACGCACCTGGGAACCAAATCTGGGCTGCTGAAGCAGAGAACACTAAACTTAACCAGTTCAGTGGGCTGGCCCATCAACACTGTATTTTAAAATAGATCTGTGTTGGATCATTTTGCCTAATTGTAGGCTAACATAAGTGTTCTGAGCACATTTAAGGTGGTCTAGGCTAAACTATGGTGTTTGGCAGTTTAGATGCATTAGATGCATTTAAATGAATTTTTGAATTATGACACTTTCAACATATGATAGGTTTATTGAGATGTAACCCCAGTGTAAGTGAGGAAGATTTTTACATATATATATATAAATACATATTAATATTACGTAACATTAATATTAATATAAAACTATAGAATTCTATATAATATAAATATATAATTAATGTTATATAATATATTATAAATAAACATATATAAATTTGCAATTTTTTACGTAATTATACTCCAATAAAGTAGAGTTAAAAACTTCTAGAGGTCCATAACCCAGGGTCGGGTCTAGAGCACAGGTAGCTGAGTTATAAGTCCTAGGAGATATATCTTATAACTTGGAAGAAAGAAAACTGTCATATACAGAGATAGGAACTGTGAAATTAAATTAAGGCCATTTTCACTTGATAAACTATTTTTCTCACAAACTCTAAGTTTTAATCTACATATATAAATGGAGTGAACTATCATACATTTCTTGAAGAAGAAAGTGCAAAACAGCTGCACACAACATGATGGATGAACTTCAGAGACAATGTGAGGAATCACAGCTGAATATAGACTCACGAGGAACACAGCAGAGATCAGAACAACTCTCCTCCACACTATCTCATTCGATAATCAAGGCACTTTACTACCAATTGCTTCTACAACAGCTTATTAGGCAGCAAGAGCTAACTGATACAAAAATAAAAACAAACAGAAGTGAAGGCAATTATAATAATCTGCTTCTTCTCATTCTACGCATTTGTCCTGATATTTGAAGATAACATTCATGATTACTCTGTTACTGAAGATTATTTCAGATAAATGTATTAAAATTTGACTCCACTGAGGTTCCTTTCCAGGTAAGCAGGAGAAGGTGCAAGGACATGCAAGTTTGTTCAAAACCTGTGACTGAATCACATGACCGGGTGGGAATTCAAGCTCTCTAGGGAGTCATCCTCTCATCAGGAGGAGATAAATACATACATGTTATTTAATGTGTGATATTGATATTGTTGTTCACTGCCCATTTAGTGTTTATGACAAAGTTTTTACTGCATTTAGAGTCATGGAAAGGGTATGACTTGTGGCAGCACTGGAAGTTTTCAAGATGAAATGAAGATAATTTAATACAAAGTTTGAACACACCAACCAATTCAACCCAATGAAAAACCCACTTAAACACAAGCATCAATCTCTCAGACTTCAATGTGTAGATGTATAGCTAGAAATAGAAATATTTTACTTAGTAATACAAAGTATCTTACAAGTCTACTTCATCACACTTAAGCTCTACTCTGATTCGGAGGCCAAATAAAGTCAATCTGTTTATTCAAATTTGTGTTTGTGTAGACTCCACTTGGAGACGTGTCTTTGATAATCATTTTGCTGTCACTATGGAGGCACTGTGGACACAGATCTGAATAAGAGAACAGGATTCTAATGAGGAGAATAAAATTCAATGACTACCTATCAAACACTATATATATCAAAGTCTACATTTTCTGGGTAAGAATTGGGGTAGTGATATGCAAAGGAACGATGTACAAAAGTGTGTAAAACAGTGGTCTCATATTTTCCCCTATTATAAAATTATATAAATTGCCTTGGTTGTCAATTGTAGTTTTTTTAAATATGAGTAGTACAACTCATCACTATTCTATAAGGAAAACAAGAGAAAAACTTTTTGGGGTGGTATATGTCATTAGAGAAGAAATTATTTTTAATAAATTCATGTTGTCCATGAAAAAAATGGGAATTTTGAAATATTTCAAACACAAAGTTGGGAAAAACTTTGATAAATAGGAAAAAAATAAATATTAGAAAACTGTTTCTATATCAGAGTGAGTGAAAGCTTAACAGAATGAGCTACTTAAATTGTATAAAGAAGTTGAAGTCAAAGAAATGGACAGATATGGAAAAAAGGGAAAGAACAAGTTTTACTTGCATTATACAATCAAAGAAAAGCAATTTCTGCCTCAGAAACTTTTAGCACTGCAATCAAGGATACTTCTTCTGACCCAGGAGAGTTATTCCTTTCATAGCTATCACCTCAAGGAATGATTTCAGAGCCTTCTTTATGTCTTTATTCCTCAGACTATAGATGAAGGGGTTCAGCATGGGTGTGACCACAGTGTACATCACTGAGGCTGTGGCACTGGAGTGTGAGCTGTGGGTGGCAGCAGAGCTGAGGTACACTCCTAGGCTTGTACAGTAAAATAAGGAGACACTGAAAGGTGAGATGCACACGTGGAAAATGCTTTATACTTTCCCTGAGCTGATGAGATCCCACGTATGGAGAAAACTGTCTTAGAGTAAGAGTAAAGGATACCAACCTGGGGACCACCAGCCAGCAGCACAGCTGCAACACGTATCACCATGTTATTGAGAAAGGTGTCAGAAGAGGCAAGTTGGACCACCTGATTGAGTTCACAGAAAAATTGGGGGATTTCCACGTCGGAGCAGAAGGACAATCACAACACCATTAAGCTTTGTAACAAGGAATAAAAGGCACTCACGAACCAGGACACCAGAACCAATAGTCTACAGAGCTGGGTGTTCATGATTGCTGAGTAGTGCAGTGGGTGGCAGATGGCCACAAACTGGTCATAGGCCATTATAGTCAGGAGAAAGTTATCTATTCCTACAAGTAATATGTAAAAATACACCGGGAGATGCAGTCTTCGTAGGTTATGACTTTGCTCTGCATCTGGATGTTCAGCAGCATCTTTGGGATGGTGGTGGAGGTGAAGCAAATGTCTACAAAGGACAGGTTGGAGAAGAAGAAGTACATGGGTGTGTGGAGGTGGGAGTCAGAGATGGTGGCCAGGACGATGAGCAGGTTTGCAGACACAGTGATCAGGTACATGGAGAGGAAAAGTGCAAATAGAAGGGACCGCAGTTCTGGTTCCTCTGAAAATCCCAGAAGAAGAAATTTTTAAAAATGTGTGTCATTCCCTGGTTCCATGTGTTGAAGGTGACTACTAGGAAATAGAAAAATAAATGACTTACTTTCACACAAGCAGGCATTAGTAACCTAGAATAACTGCGATATCTATATTTAGAGTCAAGAAATTTAATTTCCAAATTTTGTGTATGATCTTGTCCCCATTAAGGCATCTCCAGTGCTACTTCTCTTTAGGAATTCCTTTTCCACCATCAAACTGTTCCTCAAAGATAATGTTCCTAATGTTTCATTGAGTATCTTTCATGCATTTGAGTAAGATATATTGAATATAAGCCATATTCCAAGCACCATCCAGAAAATAGAACCTAGAAAAACAAAGTCCCTAATCTTATGATGGAGAAAGAATATGACCAAGTAAAAATAATGATACAACATATGCAATGGTGACAGACACTGATAAAAAGGCAGCACGTCTAAAGGAGACAGTGGATGGGGGTGTTATATTTTATTGGGAGTTGAGGCAGGAGCTGCAAGTGAGGTGACGTTTTAACAGAAACCTAAAAGAAGAGTGAGTGGAGACACAAGTTTCTCTGAAGAACTGTGTGCCTGGCAGAATGACCAGCCTTGCAAAGACCCTGAGAAAGACGATTGCTTTATAGAATCAAGATACAAAATGTGTCTAAGGGAATGAGCAAGGCATAGAGTGATGAGATGGTGTGAAAAAATGTTGAGGAATGAGGTGGCCTCCCTGCTGCTGCTGTAACCTCAAGAAAAGGGGAGTCCCTTATCCATATCATGTAAAACTTGCACTTTATTAATCTGGTTGCAAAGGCACCCTGTGAATTGCAAAGGCTATCCTCTCAGCACCTTGTCTGGATGAAGTTCTGGACCCTCTATTCTGAGGGTTACCTTGAAATATGTGAGTCCAGGTAGCCCTGTTCGGAGGACTGCTCTCAGTTCACAAGGATCACACGCACACACAACACAGTACACCTAGCCACCCTCCTCTGTGTTCCCTCTCCATCACTGTTTAGGCTGTGAGTGGCCAGAACTCAAGCTATCCTGATCACGATTCTATCCCCCCAAAAATTTAGAAATGGCATCCACGTATTCCTGTTGCAACCTCCCATGACAAATAAACTTGGGGCTCCATAATGAAGTGTGCGTTTTCTGCCCTGTATTTAAAGAAAAATAATCAGTTCAATAAACATAGAGGGAGAGAGAGTAATAAAATGAGAATGAGGAAGAAAAAGATTTAATAAGCTCAGGTGCTTCCTGAGAGACAGTGAGGAAGAAAAGATTTCACTGGTTTCTGGCAGCACTCCAAAGCTGATGACATTCTGTTGATGCCAAGCAAAAATAATAAAGGAGAAAAAATAAATTTGTCCAAAAGACAAAAGTAGTGATAAATTTGTGGTGTGGAACACTTTACAAATTGAACAACCCAAGTGAAAACTGACCAAAGAAACTAAATAATTCACAAAAGAAAATATACAAGAAAAGTTGGGTATTTTTCAAATCAAGCCATAGAAGCATTGTCTTCCCTTTGCCTATTCTGTATACATTTGCCCAGTTGGTTTTTCCATGGTTGGGTAGCAGACGAGGCAAGCGCCTTCTCACTTCTCTTATGTGTGATCTTCTCTTTGTTTGTACATTAGGTTTCATTCTTTTTTTGACAAACCCAATGTGAACACTGTAGGCCTGACTATCGTCATCAGACAACCAGGAAAGGCCCCCAACAACATGCTCTACAAGGTCCTGAACCTGCCGCAGCAAGTCCATCCTAGTACCTGATGGGCTCTTTTTCTATGATTGATCCCTGAGCACATGGTGTCACACACACATTTATTTCATTGCACTCTGCCTTCACCACTATAATGCAAGATCCAAACAAGTAGGGCTTCCCTAGTTTTGTTCACCTTTTCTTTTCATAAATGTATGGTATATTAATATGTGTACTCTATAGGACCAAACTTAAGTAAAAGTAAAGTCATGAAATAAAAAGAATGGCAAAGAGAATGAGACCAGGTTAAAGACAGTGGCTTCAGAGTAACTGCATTAAAGGAAATTCAGTGGAGCATCAAAAACTAACAAAACAAGATATAATTTAACAATAAAAACATGATATTAATTAAATTGTCAAAAGAATAGACATAAAAAATATAATGCATAATGTTCCTAGAAATTATGGCAGATAGCTGATGCTTATTTGTTGAATGACTCAGGAACTAGGTGTCAGTATATGAGTACCTTTCCTATATGATACAGTTGTAGTTCAATATATGAGGAAAGATTGGATTTTTGAATAAGTCTTTTAAAATGGATATTGACCTGGAAGAAAAGGAAGTTGATTCCCACTCAGTCATATCACAAAAAACTCTGAGGAATCAACTACTATGGTAAGAGTAATCGATACTTTTTAGATAAACCTCTAGAAAACTATATATAAAAATCTATGGAGGGGCCAAATCATCTTAATTAAGACACAAAACTCGGAAGTAAGAAGATAGACATATTTAACTAAATATAGAGTAAAACATATTCATGTTCAAAATATCCCCCCAAAGTCAGTAGAGACACAATAAGTTTTGAAGATCATTTGAAAAGCTGATTAACTCTAGAATAACATGCTAATAATATATGGACATATGAAATTAATAGACAAATCAAATGGTGATTAAATATCTAAATCTTGGTCAACTTCAGCAATAGTTTACAAAAAAACAAGAAATCTGTTTCAAACACATTAGCTCAGGAAAACACATAAACAGCTATCACATTGATTGGGGTGGAAACTTAAACAGGTGGCAACAGGGTACTCCAATTTTCCTGGCAGAAATGTGAAAGTGTCATGACTTTGGGGAAATAATCTGAAGACACCTATAATGATTAAAAGTACAGATATTCTTTAACTCAGTTTCTCAGTCTCAGCACTATTTACATTTTTTGGCCAGATTATTCTCCATGCTGGGGTCTGTTCTGTGCGTTGTAGGCTGTTTAGAGTGTCCTTGGCCTCTGTCCACCCTTCCCCAGTGTGACAGCCAGTAATGTCTCCAAGCATCGCTCAATGGCCCCTGGAGGACAAAATTGCTCCTGATTGGAACCACAGTTTGAACTTAACAATCCCAAAATATTTTTGTAGCATTGCTGTAATAGTAATGTCAGATAAAGATAACGAAAGACTTCACAAAGTATGAGTAAATATTGTGCAACCACTGAAATAATATATCATCATTTCCCTGGTTCATTGGGAGCAAGTCTGTAAGGAATTATTGAGTAAGAATAATAATGGCAGATAAGGTTAAAAAAAGGCTGCTCTAAAATGCAAAGGAAATTGATGTTGTGCTTAGTGTTCTATTCACACATTTGTATAAAAGTATATGAATATGTATGTAGATGTGCATGATACAGAAACAGAAGTTTTAAATGAAAATAAAATCTTAGGGAAAAATGTTAGTGAGAATGAAATTAGGTTCACATAGTCGTTTCAAACAACTGTATGTCACAGAATTGGAGGAAAATCTATAACTAATTCATATGAAGACATAAAATAGTAATAGTTTAATAACAGCAACAAGGTCACTAATCCAAGATTAAATTGTCAAAGATTTAGAGATAAAATCATATACCAAGGGCTCTTCAAATGTTGGGGGGAAGTAATATCTGTTATAATTTCATCCTATATAAAGATACATGGATTCAAACATTTTATGGAGATATATGTTATCTTAGACATAGGGTAAAAAAAAGTCTTCCTAATGATGAACGCCTTCCAAACGCCTAAATAAATGTGAGTTTCAGAAATAGATCTAATCCCCAAATGCCAAAAGGAACAATCAGGAGTAACAGAAATGTGAAAGCAAGTTGGAAATATGTAAAAGAGTAATTTATTATCTCTAAGGAGGTAGAAGAACTTTCACGGTCCTTTTCCTTTAAGGCAAAGATTCACAAGTGAAGAATATTGAAATGACAGCTCAAGTGTTTCAGTAAGAAAATAAACAAATAAAAACAAATGGGACACAAAAAATCTGACTGACAGAATTGACCAAACAAAATTTATGAACTCACACATTCTCCACAAATACATCTACACACACATAGGCTAACTAAATGACACCGCCAGTTGGGGACAAAAACAATTTTTTGTTTGAAAGAATGCAATCAAAATGATGAGTAAAAACACTCTGACCCCACATTATAAAAGCAAAAAACTCACACAGATAATTTGCAATAGAGAAAGTAACTGGCTAACTAACCCACATTATATAGGACCTCACAGGTAATGAAACAATTGTAAAGTAATGCTCATCAGCATACTCCTTTTATCTATTAATTTTTTTTTATGTGAATACCCAGACTGAGAGAAGATACTGCGAAATGTATGTCTCACTTACTGCCGCTGCAAGGACATGTCTGCAAGCATTCCTTGGTCTGGGTCTTCCTCATCAATATGGAAACACAGTCAAAGACGCCCCATCTTAAAAATAAAAGATCAACACTCATTTCACTGTATATCTGCCCACAGCTAATACTCTACTTCCCTGCTCCCCTTAATTAAAAAGACCCTTGGACTTATGTTCTACTCTCATTTAAGTGTCAAAAATGACACTTGCTTTTACCAGTTTCAATGTTCACTTCTCTTTTGAGGATCATAAATAAATGCCTTAATTTAGTAATCAAGCCAGCAAACACCAAGCAAGCTCTGATTCTCTCTGGCGCTTTCCTGAAATACATACTGGGCCCTCAGACTCACCGGGAGTCCCTGAGAGGCAGGTCTGTGTGTGGAAGTCTGAATTCCTCCCTGGATGGTTGATGATGGAGACTGAAGCTCTGTCCCCTGACAAGACAGCAGGAAGGAGTCAAGCTTTCTGTGCCCAAGGCAGACCTAGGACTCCAAAAGAAACAATGTCATCCTGTCCAGCCCAAGGTTGCACGCCCTGGGGCACTGCAGAAGGGGAGATATTTGTAGCTCCCTACCTCTGCTCATTAGGCACATTTTCCTCCTGTTACTCTTAGCCTCTAAGTACATGATTTCCCTATGGGACACTGGTCTGGACAGAATGGAAATTTTTCTTGCTGACTCTTTTGTCCTAGGAGATTGCGCTATAGGCCAAGTGAATTCAGTTTTTATTACTTATTCTCCACAAACTCTGCTGCTCCAGATCTAAACCTCCCAGCACCTCATCACAACTCTGAGTTTTAGTTTTCTCAACAGTATACCACTGAGGAATTTGTCTGCTAGCACTATGGATCTTCAAAGGGTTGACTTCTGATGGGGACACAACCCCTGATATCTATACAAAATTATAATTCTTCTCTTAAGAGGAGCAATGACTTTATTCCTTTAATATAAAAACGTAGGCACTAAGCTCTTTGTTTTCATGACAATATTGCCAAAACAATCAGGAACTTCATAGTTATGTCACAAATTCACAGATGTCATTCACTCCTCATTATAAAATGCTTATCAATTATAACAGATACATTTAGATTTTATGCACCATGACTTAGCACATTGAAGTGATGACATGACTTGATTTTTACAATAGTTCAGTCTATGAGGCGGTACTGTTATGACCCCGTTCTCCATTATAGAGATGGGGCTCAGAGAGATTTAATATTCTGCTCAAAGGTATACACCAAATAAGGGGTGGAGTCTTGATGGAAATTCTGTCAGGATGCTCCCAGTTCTCAAACTGTGGCGCAGTAGTTCTCAGCCAGAGGTAATTTTGCCCCTGGGGATATTTAGCATGATCTAAACAGATGCTGCTCATCTCCTGTAATCCACAGGACAGCTCCTAGCACAAACAATTATCCAGCCCTAAATATCAACAGTGAGAAGGCTAAATAACATATTTTAGACCAAGATTTCTCCAATTTCATTGTGCATAACCATGTCTTGTAGTTGAAATGCAAATTCTAATTAATCAGGTCCACAGTGGCCCCAGGGACTGTTCCTGTGTTGAATCATGTGTATGTAGTTTTAGGTCTTATACACTAAGAATCATCTCTACATATAATTTTGAAAGGAAATTTTTCACTCATTCTAGAGGCTGTAATAAATTCTGTTTTTGATTCTTTTGAATATAATGGCTCTTGAGTGAATTCAAATAATATATAATTGAGTCATAATATGTAGTAGGCAGAATAAGGGTCTCCAAAAATGTCCACATCCCGACCCCAAGAACTTTGGAAGATGTTAGCTTACAGAGCAATGGATTGATGTACTAGTGGAATAAAGTTACTCTTGCCTTACCTTAAGATAAGAAGATTAGCTTGGATTATCAAGGTTGGGCTAATGTAATGACAATGGACCTCTAAATGTGGAAGAGAGAGGATGAAGAATTGAAATCAGCGGGATATTTGAAAATGCACACTGTTGGCTTTGAAGATGGAGGAAGCACCCTGAGCCAGTGAACACAGCTGTCCTCTAGAAACTGAAATAGGAAAAGAAATGCGTCCTTCCCTGCAGCTGACAGAAGGAACTCAGTCCTGCATTCATCTTGCTTTTATCCAATAAGATCGTTTCAGGCTTCTGAGTTCCAGAACCTTAAGATACAAAGTTGTTTGCTTTAAGCCACTAGTGTAATTTGTCACAGCAGCAACTGGGATCTAATACAGACATTTGCCAAATAAAAGTCTGTTCAAGGGAACTGAGTTTAAGCCCCTAACTTCATTCAGTTAGCTTCCCTTAGGTAAAACCATTTTGTGTTGAAATCCCACCTTAAATCCTTAAATAGAAAAAGAAAATGAAAGTCAATTTGGAGATTATGGCTCCATTAGCTGGTACAGTGAATTTTCCATTGCCTAAACACAAATATGGTTCTGACTTTGAGGCTTTTGGGGCATTAAGATAGAAAAAATAATTCGTTATTAAAATGAGGGTCACCCATTCTACTCTAAATATTTATGTCAAAATTTCTCTTCTTTCAATTTTTCTTAATTCAAATATTCATTCTTTTTCTTTCTGTCCTCTCCAGCTTTCAAGTTTCCTTTCAACATGAAACATGAAATTATTAATGGGCCTCTGTTTACATGTATGTGTGCATGTGTTTATTTGAAAGAAAATTGTATATGAACACACACACATACATATCCACACACATAGTCCTCAACTGTGAAAGAGTTTTCAAAATCAAGTATTTCCACACATTTCATTTATTCCTCACAGCATCCGTCCAATTTAGGTTTCTTATCCCAGCCGACCATCATAAATAAGGAAAATAAGATTCAAGGAGATTCAATTTTTTTATGATTACATTACAAAGCAATTAAATGTTTATGTACTTTCTTGAATTATATATAAATTGACCCATGAAGTATTTATACTTAATTTTTGCATGGTTCCTTAAATTCAGCAAATTTTGCATTTTATTTATTTATTTTTTTTGGCATTTGTAAAAGTTTAATTGGATAGAAGAATTCTTATTTAGTTTTGATCCTATAGGTAAAAATTACTCAACTGTATTTATTCCAAATCTATTGTGGGTAAATCATCCCATGTTCCAGGGTTATACAGGACACTGCTCTACCTTGAGAAGCCTCCAGCTTTTTATTCTTCAATTAATTAATTAGTTATTTTTTGCTGAGGAAGATTCACCCTGAGCTAACATCTGTTGCTGATCTTCCTCTACTTTGTGTGTGGGTCACCATCACAACATGGCCACTAATGAGTGGTGTAGGTCCAAGCCTTGGAGCTGAACTTGGGCCACTGAAGCAGAGTGTGCTGAACTTAACCACTAAGCCATGAGGCCAACTCCTAATTTATTTTTTAAAAATTATTTTGCTGAGATCATATTGGCTTATAACATTGTATAGACTTCAGGTATATGCAAATTTTACATTTTAATATATGCAGTTTATTGCATGTCATTATGCTCCAATAAATTAGTTTAAAAGAAAAAAATCTAATGATTCAAGATTCAAGTTAGGATTTAGAGCACAGGGAGCTGAGTCAGTTTAACAGTCGTGGGAAATACATCTAATTGGACAGAAAGCAACATGTCATATATGGAATATAAAAACAGCAGAGTTAAGGCAGTTCACACTTGATAAACTCTTTGTTTTGGAAACTATAAGATTAACCTACATAGATAAATAAACTGACATAAATTGGTAAAAAACAGAGATGCTGCAGTCTCACAACATCATGAATGAGGTACAGATGCACAATGTCGAGACTCACAGCTGATTACAGACTCCTGAGCATCTGAGCAGAGCTCAAAATAACTCACCATGATATTATCCAGTTCAATAATAAAGGCGTTATGCTAAACCACTTGATTTAGGATGGCTTGGCATGCAGCAATAGCTAACTGACACAATAATCAAACAGTAACAAGCGCGATTATAATAATCTGCTGCTTCTGCTTTTCACATATGGCCTGATATTTAAAATTGCATTCATGATTATTCTGTTATTGAAGTCTATTTCAGATAATTGCACTAACAAGTGGCTTTATTGAGGTTGTATTCCACAGAACTTGGAAGAATATGCACATTTGGGCAGAAAAACTGGTGACCCTGAATTGCATCACAGGGCAGGAATTCAAGCTGTCTTGTGAGTCATCCTTTGATCATGATGATTGAAGAGATTCCTGAGCATGAAGGAGATATTAAATGGATGACCTCGGTGTTGTCCATTCATTGTCCCTTTAGTAGTTATGACTAAATTTAGAAAATGGGAGATATTTCATAGAACAATAGGAAGACCCATATTTGTAGACTGAACTAGAGGTTTTCAGGTAGAAACAGGAAGGTACTTAATAACAGAACATGACATACTCCAACCAGTTCTTCACTTCAGTGAATAACCCCTCGCTGGTGGCCAGCCATCTTCTTACTTCAATGCGTGGATGTAGAGTACAAAAAAAAAATTAACATGGTAATAAAACGTGTGATTTAAAATTTTGCTTCCTCATTTTTAAGGTCATTTCTGATACTAGGACCATATTAGGTCAATCTATGTATGCAAATTTGTCTTTCCATGTAGACTCCACTGGGAGATATATACTAGATAGTCAGTTTTTGCCAGGGACCATCATGGACATTTTGGACACTGAGCTGAATAAGAAAAAAACCAGGAGGCCAGTTATAAAACTGTAGCATATTAAAGTCTACGTTACCAGTAAGAGCTGAGAAGGGAGTGAAATTCAAAAAAAAATGTGGACCCAAAGTGAAAACTGCAGTTTCATATTTTGCTGAAATGAATTATATAAATGCCCTTAGCTGTCATGTGTAGGTTTTTTTTTTTTTTTTTGTATGATTAATACAACTAATGACCATCCTTTCAGGAAAACTAAAGAAAAGTTAATTGAGATGATAGGTGACTTGAGAAGAAATTATTATTAAGCAACCCACATTGTCCCAAGAGATAAATGAGAATTTCCAAATATTACAGACCTAAGGTAGGAAAGTTTGTGAAAGTAAGAAAATGGTCAAGTGGGAGAACTGCCTATACATCAGAGAGAGCAGAAAGCTTCCAATAGTGAGTTATACAAATTCTATAAATGGCAGAAATCAAAGAAGTGGAAATTCCAGGAAATAATTAGAATCTGATCAAAGAATAGTAATTTCTGGTTGTGAGGCTTCGAGACCTGCAATCATGGACAATTCTTCATCCCCCAAACAATTTGCTTTTCTATACCTACCATCCAATTGACTCTTTCCAGAGCCCCCATGTGTCTTTGTTCCTCAGACTGTAGATGAAGGGGTTTAGCATGGGTGTGACCATTGTGTACATCACCTAGGCTGTTGCACTTGAGTGTTATCTGTGAGCAGGAGCAGAGATAAGGTACACACCTAGGCTTGAACAATAATATAAGGAGACGATTGAGAGGGGGCAGACGGGTGGGAAGTGCTTTATCCTTCCCCTGAGCTTATGAGATTCCACATATGGAAGAAACTATCAGAGTAGCATTAATGGATACCAGTGAAGGGACCACTATCCAGCAGCACTGCTGTAAAATAGAAAATAAAAATGTTTAATTAAGAAAAGTGTCAGACCAGGCAAGTCGGACCACCTGTTTGATTTCCCAAAGATAGGGAGGATTTCCACATTGGTGCAGAAGGACAGCTACAAGGCCATTAAGCTTTCTAACAAAGAATGCAGGGAACTTATGAACCAGGACACCAGAACCAGCAGTTGAAAGAGCTGGGGGCTCATGATGACCATGTAGTGCAGGTGGTGGCAGATGTGATCACAGGCCATCACCATCAGATGGAAATTCTCCAACACTGCAAACAGAATGTAAAACTACATCTGGCTGATGCAGCCTTTATGAGTTACAACTTTGCTTTGTGTCTACATATTCACTAGCCTCTTTGGCCTGGGGACGGAGGTGAAACAGACGTCCACAAAGGGCACTTTGGAGAGGAAGAAGTACGTGTGTGTGGAGGAGGGAGCCTGAGGTGGTAGCCAGGTTGATGAGCAGGTTTCCAAACACGGTGATCCAGTATATGGACAGGAAAAGCGAAAATATGAGTGGTACCATTTCTGGTTCTTTTCACAGTTCTGAAAGAAAACATTTTGAATTTTAAGTATCATTGCCTGGAACTATGTAGTAAAGGTTACGACTAGGAATGAAAAAATAGCATGATTAATTTTCACACAAATGGACATTAGCAATAGTGAAAAATGCTATAGTTATATATTACAGTCAAGAAATCAATACATATTCTTTGTATGGACCTCATGCCATTTAAAGGATCTCCCCTGACATGTCTGATTATAAATTTCTGTCCCACTCAGATTTTTCCCCAAGACGTCAAGTATTATACAATTTTCAGTACATATTATTTCATGCCTTGAGGAATACTTGTTGAGTACTGACTGTCTTCTAGGCAAAAAGTATAGGATGCTGAGAAACAAAAAGCCAAAAACGTAATAGTTGTGAAAGAATATAAGCAGATAAACATCATATATCATGTCACATGGTGACAGGTGCTACGAAGAAAAAAGTAGGTATTAAAAAGAGTCAATTGAGGTGTTATGTTTTACTGGGAATTCAGGAAAATCTGCATACGAGGAAGACAAATGGGAGATGAGGTTGTCTGGGGAAGTGTGTGCCCTGTAGGAGAAAGAGCCAAAGGAGAGACACTAAGGAAGATGCTTCTCTCAGATCTTCAAGACTCAGATGAAGCCAGAATGGTGAGGGGAAGGAGCAGGAGGGAGGGCAATGGGAGATGGTGTCAGAGGATGCTGGGAAATGAGGTGGTCCCCCAGCACAGCTGGAACTGCAAGACGCGAGGAGTCATTTCTTCACATTGTTCCCTGCACTTCTTAATTTTGTTCCGGAGGAATCCTCTGGGTGGAAATTATCCCCTCATTTTCCTCTGTTGGCTGACATTCTGGTGTCTGTATCTTCAGGGTCACACTTTGGAATACATGGGCTAGGTGCCACTCCACTGAGAACTGCTCATGCCTTGCAAAATACACAGATATACACACAACAAACACACACGCAGTGCACTATGACCTCCAGGGGACATGTTACTGCAAGGCTCTTCTCTCTCCAGCCACAATAAGTAGGAAATAAATGAAGCAAGGAAGCTGTCAACAGTAGACTATCTTTACCTTAGAGAATGTAAAAATAGTACCCAAATTCCAGTTATAAATCCTCTCATGAACATGTAAGCATGAGGCTCCATAGCCCTATGACCATTTTGTTTTCTGTATGTAAGAAAAGATGAAAAGCACTTCACAACCATAGAGGGCAAAGAAATAGACACGATTGGAAAAAGAAGATCTAAAATGCCCAGGTGACCCTGCGAGACTGTGATGTGGAGAAAGCTTCCGTGGTTCTGGCAGCATTCCAGCACACTTATATCCCTTTGATGGCCAGAACAAACAATACAGCAGAAAAATCAATTAATTCTCAGAAAAAAGGAATGGTATCTTACAATGTTAAGACACTTACTGATTGAACATCCCACTAGAAAAAATAAGAAAGGGAATAAACCCTCCTTTTATAACAAAAAAATACTACATTAAATAGTAGAGGATTTTTTTTTCGCAAAGATAGATTCATATCTGTTGCCAATCTTCCTCATTTATTCTCCACTGCAAAGCACCAGTGCATGGTTGTATATCCTATTAGTAAGTCATTCTTGGTCTTCTATGTGGGCCACCACCACAGCATGGCACCCAACAGACGGGTGGTTCTGCAACCTGGAAGCAAACCATGGCTGTGGCAGCAGTGAATGCCAAACTTTAACCACTAGGGCATCAGGGCTGGTTCAATAGTGGGGAATTTTAAAAGATGAAATGGTAAATGACTTTCTAAATGATATTAAATGCAACAAGTTGGAAATGGAAAATGGAGTTTTGAACTTGGATCTACCACATATTAGCTGTTTGTCCAAGGAGACCAATCAGACCATTCTGAGTGTTAACGTTCTCACTCTGCTAGTAGGGATGGCAGTGTCCTTTGCCTGGAGACGGTGAGCAGATTTAGTCAATACATGTAACATGCTTGGCATAGTTAAAAAATTTTGTTTAGTGAATGATTATCGCTGGTGATGAGCTGAAGCCAAATTTTTCTTCTACCTCTCAGATGTTTCTGTTGCTCCTCCAGGTCTAGATAATGAAATAGTTTAAAAGTAAAACTCATTAGCATAATTCTTTTTGCATACTAAATATAATTTTTTTATGTGAATACCCAACATGCCAGACAATACTGTGAAATGCATGCCAAGACTGCTGTTGCAAAGTACCATCTACTTTCTCGATCTGGGATTCCTAGTAAATACAGAACATGCTCAAATGCATTCCATCTTAAACATTTTTAAAAACTGCAATCAGTTCACTGCACAGGCCTTAAAACCTTACACTCTATTTTACAGCTCCTCTTCAGTGCAAAGCTCCTCAGATAGGTTTTAATTTTACTGGAGCCACTTTACACCTCCCATTCCTTTTTCATTCATTCCACCTACATGTCCTTTCCCATCACTTAATTGCAACAATTATCTTTATATTTCTGAGTCCAAAAGACACTTCTCTTTTTGTTATACTAAATAAATTAATTGTAAATTAGTCAGTCTACCTAGCAAACAAACATGACAATCTCTCAGTTCTGGGCAAGGCTGCTTTGGCTCTCAGGTGACCTGAGGTAAAACTTCTCCTCTCCCACTTTCTCTGAACCCTTCATAAGGTACCTGCTGAGCTCTCAGACTCACCTGGATGGAGTCTCTGAGAGGAAGGGGTCCATGTGGAAGTCTGAATTCCTTCCTGGATGGTTGATGATGGAGACTGAAGCTCTGTTCCCAGAGAGGACAGCAGGAAGGAGTGAAACATCAGTTCCCCAGCAAGACATAGGCCTCCAAAAGCGGCAACCATGTTGATTCAGCTCAGTGTTGCACATGCTGATGGCCTGCTGCAGAGGAGATGTTTACAGCTCTCTCCGTCTGCTCACTAGGCACTGTTTCCAATGTTGCTCCCGTCTCTGAGCACATCATTTTCTGTGGGACACTGATATGGACACAAAGAAAATTATTCCTGCTGACTCTCTGTGCTCAAGAGACCAGATTAGAAGTCAAGGTATATCTAGTTTTTATTACAACTTCTCCAAGAATTTCCCTGTCTTCTGGAGGTCTAAACCTCCTTGCATCTTATCCCAATCTTGAGTTAATGTTTTTTCCAAATCTGAGACTGATGAATCTGTTTTGGCTAGGTCCCTTTGTTCTCCAAAGTATTGACTTGTGGCAGGGAACAATTCCTGATGTCTCCCCAAAATTTCTCTTCCCCTCTTCAACAAGGGAGGGAGGTGTGTTTCTTTGATATGAAACCATGGGTATGATCATTGATGTGAAACCGTGGGTATGATCATTGATGTGAAACCATGGGTACTATAACCTTTGGCTTCATGATACTTTTGATAAATCAATTATGAGTTTCATGCTCTTAACACAAAGTAAAGCTGTCTGTTAATCCTTTATTTGAAACAATATTACTTAATTATAAGATACATTTAGATCTTTTTATGAACCATGGACAGAGCTAACATTCTGGTGTGAGTTTGCTCATTTAAGTTTTACTAATGTCCATTCTCTGCGGTCAGTACTATCATAAACTTGTCTTCTTTTGCAGAAACAGAGCTCAGAAGGGTAAAATGATTTTCCCCAAGTTATGACTGAGTAAGGCATGAGATTTCTTTGAATTCCAAGTTATTTCTGTTCTCATATTCTAGGTCAGTGGTTCTCTACCAGGGGTGATCTTCCCAGCAAGGACACTTGTCATTGTCTAGAGACATTATTGCTTTCTATAACTGGGGAAGTACTACTGCCACCTAAAGGGTTGAGGCCAGGAATGCTGTTGAACATTCTATAACACACAGGATATCCCCACCGCAAAGAAATTCTCAAGCATAAATGTCAACAGTGAGAAGATTGTGAATGCTATTCTAGACAAGAATTTCTCCAACATTAATGGGTATGTGAATCACTTGTGATCTTGTTCAGATGCAAATTTGGATTCAGCACATCTAACGTGAGGCCAGACTTTCTACATTTGTAACTAGTTCCCCATTGATCCTGATGCTACACGTTTTGGTCTGTGGTTGGCTCTACGTATCAATGTTTGGTCCAGTACAGGATCAGATGTAGATATTTTGAGGGCTTCTCCACCAAGAAGCCTCCCATACACCTCAGGTCTGACATTGTCATCAAATGGACTCAATAGTTCAGCTTCTGCCTACACATGTTTACACACGCCTCTTGATTATTTCCCTCTTGGCAGGAAATAAAATTTTAGGCCTCTTTTTTTTTTGTCTATAAACTCAGGAAATTCCATCTACATTATGGAATGGATGTGAGAATTAAGTAATGTTTTAGATCTCAGCTATAAAGATTAAAAATGCAGATATTCTTTAGGTGAGAATTTCTTAGTCTCAGTATGATTTGCATCCTGGGACAGATCATCCTCTGTGGTGGGGTCTGTCCTGTGCATTGCAGAGTGTCTAGAACGTCCCTGGCTTCCACCTACACCTCTCCAATGTCACAGCCTAAAATGTCTCTGGACACTGCTCAATGTCCCCTGGGGGACAAAATTGCTCCTGGTTAGAACCACAGTTTAAATTTAACCACTTCAAAATATATTTGCTGATTGGTATAGTATCAATTGTTATAAACAATGTGAAAGACCATCAAAAGTGTAAATAGCACAGCCACACCGTGAAATATTATGAGCCCACCAAAGTAATGAATCATTGTTACAGGTTTTGGTTAGAGGGATGTCCATAAGGTAACATCGGGTAAGAACGAAAGGGAGAGACAAGCTGGAATAAACAATTGTCCTAAAATGTTAAGAGTACTTATCTTCTGCACAGTATCCTATGTATGTATTTAAATTAAAAGTATGTAAATATGTATCGATGTATATACAGAAAGAAAACTTCTAAAAGAAAGTAGGAACTTAAGGAAGGAAGAATGACAGTAAGAAAGAAATTAGGTTAAGTTTAGTGCTTTTAAAACAACTGTAGAAAACAAAATAGATTGAAAGTTTCAAACTAATTCGATTTACATATAAACTATTAATACTTGAATGGTATCAGCATGGGTCACTAATTCATGATTAAATTGCCAAAGACTTGGAAAAAAAAGAATATAATAGAAAGCCTTTTAAAAATGCAGAGAGGAAGCAGTGTCTAAAGTTATAATTTCTTCTTATATAAAGATTCAAATATGCTTATGGAAGATACAGATAATGGTCAAATGGTGAAGAAGAATGCCTCCAGATGATGGCTAAAGTGGATGCAACTTTGAGAAATAAATCTAATCACAAAACACCAAAGTAAAAAGTAAAGACTAACAGAGATGTGAAGCATGTTGCAAATATATATGAAGGGTGATTTATTAGCACAAAGTATGCAGAGGAAACTTCACTTTGGTTTTTGTTTAAAGCAAGGACTTGCATGTGAAGAATATTAAAGTGACAGGTCAATTTTTTCAGTAAAAACAGCAAAGGAGGAACACAATACGAGCAACTGATGTGTCAGAGCAGAGACAATTTTGTTCTTTCTGATGAAATTGTAAATGGGATCTTTTTAAAAAATTTCTCCTTCTGAGAGTTTGTTGTTAGTGTGTAGAAACACGATAGATTTTTGTATATTTATTTTTTATCATGCAACTTTATTGAATTTGTTTTATTAGTTCTAATGGTGGTTTGGTGGAGTCTGTATGGTTTTCTGTATATAAAATCATGCCATCTGCAAATATTGACAGTTTTACTTCTTTCTTTTCAATTTGGATACATTTTATTTCTTCCCCTTTTTTGCCTAATTGTTCTAGCTGGGAATTCCAATAGTGTGTTGAACAAAAGTGACAAGATTGGGCATCCTTGCCTTGTCCCTGATTAGCGGAAAAGCTTCAGGCTTTTCACCTTTGAGTAGGATGTTATCTGTGGGCTTGTCATTTATAGCCTGTCTGTTGAGGTACATTCCCTCAATACACACCTTGTTGAGGGTTTTTATTATAAATGGAAGCTGCATTTTGTCAAGTGCCTTTTTTGCATTTATTGGGATGATCATATGATTTTTTCTCCTTCATTTAGTTAATGTGGTGTATCATGTTGATCTATTTACAAATGGTAAACCACACTTCCATCCTGGGAACAACTCCCACTTTGATCATAATACATGATCCCTTTAATGTATTGTTGAATTTGGTTTGCTAATAGTTTATTGAGGATTTTTCATCTATGTTCATTATGGACATTGGCCGGTAATTTTCTTTTCTTGTGGTATCCTTGCCTGGTTTTGGTATTAGGGTAATGTTGGAATTGTAAAATGACTTTGGAAGTATTCTGTCCTCCTCAGGTTTTTGGAAGAGTTTGAGAAGGATTGGTATAATTCTATTTTTAATATGTGGTCTTTAACTCTTTTGTTGGTTTTTGATTACCATATCAATCTTCTTGCTAGCAATTGGTTTATTGAGATTTTCTATTTCTTCATGCTGCAGTCTTGGAAGGCTGTATATTTCTAGGAATTTAACCATTTCTTCTAGGTAGTCCAATTCCTGGTGTATAATTGTTCATGTAGTGTCTCACGATACTGCATTTCTGTGGTATCAGTTGTGATGTCTCCTCTTTCATTTCAGATGTCATGCAGTCAAGTCCTGTCTTTGTTTGTGGCTGTGGAGCCTGGCTAAAGGTTTATAAACTGTGCTTGTCTTTTCAAAGACCCACCTTTTAGTTTATATTGATCTTTTTTCCCCTCTATTTCATTTATTTCCCTCTGAGATCTTTATTTCCTTCCTTCTACTACCTTTGGGCTTCATTTGTTCTTTTCCCACTTCCTTGAAATGTCAAGTTAGATTGTTTATTTGAGATTTTTCTTCTGTCCCGAGGTATGTCTGTATCACTGTGACTTCCCTTTTAGAAATGCTTTGCAGAATATCATAAATTTGGATATGTGATATTTACATTTTAATTTGTCTCCAGGTATTTTTAAATTTCTCTTTTGACTTATTTTTTGACATATTAGTTGTTCAGTAAAGTGGTGTTTTATTTCCACATATTTGCGATTTCTAGTTTTCTTCTTGTAACTGATTTCCAGTTTCACACCATTGTGGTTGGAAAAGATGCTTGATGTGATTTCAACCTTCCTAAATTTATTGAGACTATTTTTGGCCTATCATATGATCTATCCTGCAGAATGTTTCATGCACACTTGAAAAGAATGTGTGTTCCACTGCTTTTGGGTGGAATGCTCTATATATATTGATTAAGTCCATCTGGCCTAGTGTGATATTTAAGGCTGAATTTTCCTTCTTGTCTTGATGATTTATCCATTAATGTAAGTGGGGTATTAAAGTCCTCTACAATTATTGTATTGCTGTCAATTTCTGTCTTTAATATTGGCTTTTTATATTTAGGTGCTTTTACGTTGGCTGCATAAGTATTTATAAATGGTAGATCTTGTTGTTGGATTGACCCCTTTATCATTATGTAATGCCCTCTTTGTATATTACTGCAGTCTTTGTATTAAAACCTATTTTGTATGAAATTAAGCATAGTTATCTCAGCTTTATTTTGGTTTTCATTGGAATACAACATCTGTTATCCATCTTTTAACTTTCAGTGTGTGTATATTCTTACATCTGAATTCAGTCTCTTGTGGGCACCATATAGATGGGTCTTATTTTTAGATCCATTCAGCCACTCTGTGTTTCTTGACTGGAGAATTTTGTACATTTGCGTTCAAAGCAATTATTGACAAGTGTGTGTTTACTGCTGTTTTTAAAATTATTTTCTGGCTGTCTCAGTAGTTACTCTCTGTTACTTTCTTCTTCTCTTGGTCTCTTCTTTTATGGTTTGATGACTTTCTTCACTGTTATGCTTAGATTCCTTTCCCATTATCTTTGTTTATCTACTATAGGTTTTTGCTTTGTGGTTACCATGTAGCTTACATAAAGCAAGCTATATTTATAACAGTCTACTTTATATTGATAATAACAACTTAGAGCACATTATAAAACTGCATTTTTGCTCTCTCCTCATGTTTCATAATTTGATGTCACATTTAACATCATTTTATTCTGTGTATCCCTTAACCTATTATTGTAGTTATAGTTATTTTTATTACTTTTGTCTTTATCTTCATACCAGCCTTATATGTGATTAATTCATTGCCTTTGGTATATATTTACCTTAACAGTGAGATTTATAATTTCATATGTTTTGTTGTTGCTAATTAGTGCCTTTTTTCAGCTTAAAGGTGTCCCTTTAACATTCCTTGTAAGGCTGGTTTAGTGGTGATGAACACTTTTAGCTTATGCTTGTCCTGAAAATTCTTTATTTCTTCCTCAATTCTAAATGAAAACTTTCCCAGGTAAAGTATTCTTGGTGGAAACCGTTTTTTTTTTATCAGCACTTTGAATAAATTGTGCCTCTCTTTTCTGGCTGCGAAGGTTTTGTTTAAAAATCTGCTGATATTAATATGTTGGTTCCCTTGCATGAAACAAGTTGGTTTTGTCATGGTGCTTTTAAGATTTTCTCTTTATCTGTAATTTTTGACATTTTAATTATACTGCATCTGAGTGTGGATCTCTTTGGGTTCATCCTATTAGAATTCTCAGGACTTCCTGGATCTGGATGTCTGTTTCCTTCCCAAGGTTAGGAAAGTTTTCAGTCATTGTTTCTTCAAATATAAATTTTTTGTCCCTTTCTCTCCCTCTTCTCCTTCTGGTACCCCTATAATGTGGATGTTATTCTATTTGATGTTGTCTCAAGGTATGGTGACTTTTTATAATTCTTTTTTCTTTTTGCTGCTCTGTTTGGGTATGTGCCACTGTCCTGTCCTTGAGGGCACTGATCCTTTCTTCTGCTTCATCTCATCAGATGTTGAACCCCTGGAGTGTATTTTTCAGTTCAGTTATTGTTTTGTTCAGCTCTGTGTATTCCATTTGGTACTTTCTTAAACTTTATACCTCTTTGTTGAAATTCTCAATGTGTTCATCTCTTCTTCCTGAGTTTGAAGAGCACCTTTAGGACCATTATTTTGATATCTTTATCAGGAAAATTACTTATCTCTGTTTTATCAAATTTTTTTCTGAGGTTTTCACTTGTTTTTCTGTTCTTAACATATTCTTTTTTGTCTCCATTTTGCTTGATTATCTGTGTGTTTTCTATGAATTGGGTGAAACAGTTACTTTTCCCCATCTTGAAAGAGTGGCCTCATGTGGAAGATGAAACTTATTGTTTATCCTTGCCTTAATTCTTGGTTTTCTCTCAAATCTTTATGATGTCCAATCATCCTGTTTTATTTTTCATAGCTTCCTGTTGTTGTGGGTGTGCCAAGACCTGTCAGTGTTCCAAATGGCAGAAGCTTAGTCAGCATCTAATTTCTGGCAAATTGAAATAAGACCTCAGACAGCAGGTTTTAAAATATGCAAGTGTATAGAGTCCTGTGGGACCACCATCATAAACCTTACCAGCCTCCAGGCTAGGTGATCTGGAAGTGTCTTTTGTGCAACAGTTGGGAAAACCAGGACTCTAGATGCCAAGTGTATAAGCTCCTTTCTGGGAGGTACCAGTGAGCTGTGGTAAGACAGAGAGAGTTCAAAGAAGGTGCCTCCAGTCGACACTGTTTGAGAGCCAGTCGATGAAGGAGAGTCCCTTGTTGAGCAGCAACAGAAGCTGAGGTACTGGATGTAAACCAGGCGCATCAGACATGAGGAACCCCCCACCCAGAGACACTGGTGGACCAGATGCAGTAAAGAGAGTGTTAGATAGGGCCTATCTTCTGAGACCTCTGGGTAGGTTGTGGCGAGCCCTTAGATGTGTGTTATAGTAGAAGCCTGCCCCTCAGGCAGCAGCTGCAGTGATAAGCTGTAAGCCTCTTTCACAGAGAGACTGAGCTCCTGGGCCTCCTGCTCCTTGCTGTGCCCTGAGGGCAGTTTCTGTTTAATGACATTTTTTCTGTTTTTTATATTCTTGAGGGGCCAGTGTACATAAGCTCTGCTGGGTTCCAGAGCCGGGTGATATAGAGATGTCCCCTGGCAGCAGCGGCAAAAAATGGAGCACCAGACAAGGGTATAAACTCCTTTCTGGGAGATACCAGAAGGCTGGAGCAGGGCAGAGGGAGAGCCCAAAGACTGCATCCCTGGCCTCTGTTCCTTAGGAATGCCTCCCCTGGCCTTTATGAATATGGTAGACCAAAATTTGTCAGGCCAAAGCACCTGGACAAGTAAATAGGACTCTTTTTCGGAAAAAGTATGTGCTATGTTTCAGTCTTCCATCAGTGAAGTGTCCTGGGGTGGCTGCCAGCCAAGAACTGTCTCTCTGATGGTTACAGTCCATGGGACCCAAGAGCTCAAGCCCCCCTGGCCTCGTGAGCCAGCTTTCCAAGTGGTGTCCCCTAGGCTCCTACCTTAAAAACTGGGGCTCTGTAGATACAATAAAAAGCATGGGTACCAGGTATATGTACAATCTCCCCTGCACAAGACACTGGCACTATGGAGTGTGGCAGAAGGAGAGCTCATGAAGTGTGCCTGCAGGCATTAGCTAGGCAGTGGGGGTGGCAGGGATGGCATGCACTGGCTTTAGCAAGGCAGAGGGGGAACAGGAGGGGTGCCTGACACTTTAGCGAGGCAGAGGGGAGATCAGTGAGGGAACTTAACCAAAGCAAAGGGAGAGCGCAAAAATGGTACCCATCAGTGCCTCCTTCCTCAGAAAGAACCTTGACAGAGCACTCCCCCTCTGGTGGATGCATTAAGGTTGGCAAGTTATTCCCCTTCACATATGGTCTGGGCACTTTTCAGACTGCTGCTTCTGCGTTGGACACTGAAGCAAGTGAGTACTTGCCCAAACGCCTTAAAAGCAGTTTCTCCATTTTCTGTATCCATTTGGGCTCATGGTCATAATTCCCAATTGTTTTCAAATTAAGATGTTTTGGAGGCTTGTCTTGCAAATACAGATCTTCAGAGTTGAGGTGCTTGAATTGGGGTGTGAGTCCCTCACTCCTTGGGAAGAAGCTCCAGGTTTGTGAGGTCCCCCTGTTTGTGGGTTTCTGCCCCAGGGGTGGGGACTTGGGCAAGACTAAGTCTCAGCCAATTTTAACAACTACCTTAAAAGGTCATTAAAGTTTATTGTGAACTTTCTTAAATTTTACACAAATGGAAATGTAGTGTGTGTAGCATAATTTTTGTATGCCTCTTTTAATTCATCAAGTTATACATGTAAAATATGTGCACTTTGTAGTATGTAATTATTCTTCAACAAATTACTTAAGAAGGGAAAATTCTAGAGGTGCCGAGATCAGGACAGGATCCAGAGCACAAGCAGCTGCTTCACACTGAGCAGCGGTAGGAGACATCTCTTCTACCTGGGTGGAAAAAAAGTGTCATCAATGGATACAGGGACAGTAGAAGTAAATTAAAGCAATTTACAATTGATCCACTTTTTTTGGGTAAAACTGCTTCGGTGGCTTGGGGTTCACTGATTCGGATCCAGGGTGCGGACATGGCACCACTTGTCAAGCCAGCTGTGGCAGGCGTCCCACATATAAAGTAGAGGAAGATGGGCACGGATGTGAGCTCAGGGCCAGTCTTCCTCACCAACAAGAAGAGGATTTGTGGGGGATGTTAGCGCAGGGCTAATCTTACTCAAAATATATATAGATATATATAAAGAAACAGAGTTAACTGATCATATATTGGTTCAAGTGAGAAGAGCAACATGGCCTCACACAATATAATGGATGAGCCTTAGAGACACAATGTGGAGACTCACAGCTTGCAGACCCACGATGAGATCAGCAGAGCTCAGAACAACTCCCCACCATGCAATCCCTTTGGTAATAAAGGTAGTATATTAAATCTTTTTCTTTCAGGATGGCTTGTTATGAAGCAACAGGTAACTGATTCAATAAACAAATTGAACAGAAGGGAGGACAATTATAATAATCTGCTCCTGATTATTCTTGGCATTTGTTCTTATTGTTGAAGACAGCATCCGTAGTTACTCTGTTATTTCATTTTATTTTAGACAACTGTATTTTAAACCTCTCATAAGGGTTCATTTCCAGGTAACCAGGAAAGACTGAAAGGACATGCATGTTTGTTCAGGAAAACTGGGACCCAGATTCACATGGCTGGACAGGAAATCAAGCTCTCTTTTGGGTCATTCTTTAATCATAAAAGATAGATATCCTGAGCATAATGGATGATAATGATAATGATCATTCAACATCCCTTTCATAGTGATGACAATACCTAGAAGGGGGAAAACATTTTTTCTTTATAGCAATGAAAGCGTTTGTGTTGTAAATAACACTGGAAGTTTGCAAGCAGAAACAAAAGCTAATTCAATAAAAAGTAGAAAAACATCAATTAATCCTTCTTCAAAAATATAAAACCGTTTACACATGGCTACCAATCCTCCATACTCCAATGAGTAGATGTACAGAGAAAAAAATAAATATTCTGCACAGAATACAAGGTGTTGTTGTAAGTTTTGCTTCATAAAATTGAAAGTCCTCTGTGATTCTAAGGTCATATTAAGTCACTGTGTTTATTGAAACCTGTCCTTCAATGAAAAGTCCTCTGGGAGAAATGTGCTTGATGGGCATTTTGCCAGTGACTAGGTTGGGCCTTGTGGACACCAGACTGAAAGAACATAAGATCCTAATGAGAAGAATAAAACCCAGTGACCAATTACACATCACCACAGTGTGTTACAGTCTACATTACATGGAGGAGCAGTTGAGACAGTGACATACAAAGGAATGCCTGGCATAAAGTGAAAATTGTGCTCTCAGAGTTCCTCTATTATAAAATTATACAAACTGCCTTGGTCATCAAGTGCAGTTTTTTTTTTTTCCATACAAGCAATACAATTCATGATAATTCTTTTAGTAAAACAAAAGAAAAATTATTTGTTATGATATATGTCGTTTGAGAAAAAATATTCTAAAAAAAATCCATGCTGTTTCATTAAGCAAATTGGAATTTACAAATATTCTGATCCATGACTGGAATAAATTTTGAAAAGTAAGAAAACAACAAAGGGAAAAAATGTTAGTTATCAAAGAGAGCAGAAAGCTTAATAAAGGGAGTTACTTGAATAGAGAAGTTGAGGTGAAAGAAGTAGAAATACCAGGAAATAAATAGAAAGAACAATATCACTTCAAACCTCTGATCAAATGATCATATCTTCTGTCCCTGAGGCTTTGATCTCTGCAAACATGGGCACTTCTTCAGTGCTTGGACAATATTGTAGTTTCCTTCACAAAGAATGATTTCAGAGCCTTCTTTATGTCTTTGTTCCTCAGGCTGTAGAGGAAGGGGTTCAGCATGGGTGTGACCAGAGTGTACATCGCTGAGGCTATTGCACTTGAGTGTGAGCTGTGGGTGGCAGCAGAGCTGAGGTACACTCCTAAGACTGTACAATAAAATAAGGAGACAGCAGAGAGGTGAGACACACAGGTGGAAAATGCTTTGTACTTCCCCTGAGCTGATGAGATTCCACGTATGCAGGAAACTATCTTGGAGTAAGAGTAAAGGATACCAGCAAAAGGACCCCCACCCAGCAGGACGGCTGCAAAATACATCACCACATTGTTAAGAAAGGTGTCAGAACAGGCAAGTTGGACCATCTGATTAAGTTCACAAAAAAAGTGGGGGATTTCCAAATTGGTACAGAAGGAAAGCCTCAATGCCGTTAAGCTTTGTAATAAGGAATTCAGGATACACACAATCCAGGATCCCAGAATCATCAGTCCACAGAGCCGGTGGTTCATGATGACTGTGTAGTGCAGGGGGTGGCAGATGGCCACAAACCGGTCATAGGCCATCACTGTTAGGAGAAAGATGTCCAACACTCCAAAGTGTATGAGAAAATAAATCTGTGTGATGCAGCCCTCATAGGTTATGACTTTGCTTTGTGTCTGGATGTTCCACAGCATCTTTGGGATGGTGGTGGAGGTAAAACAGATATCTACGAAGGACAGGTTGCAGAGGAAGAAGTACATGGGTGTGTGAAGGAGGGAGTCCGAACTGACAGTCAAGATGATGAGCAGATTTCCACACACAGTAATCAGGTACATAGTGAGGAAAAGCCCAAATATGACGAGCTGCCATTGTGGTTTCTCTGAAAATCCCAGAAGAAGAAATCCTGAAATTTGTGTATTATTGCCTGGTTCCATGTGGTGGAAGTGACTTCTAGGAAAGAAGGAAATAAAATGACTAATTTTCACACAAACTCGCATTACTAACATACTTGAAACGCTACAATTTATCATTTGTAGTCAAAAAATTCATGTTAATATTATGTCTATGGATACGGCCCCTTTGGGGATCCCTCATGCTACATCTGATATGGAATTTTTGCCCTAATCAACATTTTTTCTTAAGGGTCATGTATTCTACAGTTTTAATGACAGGTTCTTCATGCATTTCAGGAATGTAAACTGAGTGTTGACCATGATTTAGGCACTGTCTTGCCCATGCATATAAGATCCTGAAAACAAAAGTCCCTACAACTCAATGATGGAGATGAATATGCAGTGTAGGTAAATGATAAAATTACATAACATTTCAGATGGTGCAGGTGGCTGAGGAAAAGGAAAGCAGGCATAAAGGAGAGAGTGAAGAGGGTATTCTATTTTTCATGCATATTTAGCCAAGACCTGAAAACAAGGCGACATGTGAACAGAGACCTCAAGTAGGACAAAGAGGGAGATGCAAGTTTACGTGGGGAAGTGTTTGTCCGGCAGAGGGAATGGTCAGTGGAAAGGCCCCATGGAAGGTGCTTCTTTCAGATGTTCAAGTCAAAAAGAGTGAAGTAAACATTGCAAAGTGCGTGAGGCTGAGAGAGTGATGAGAGATCTTGTCAGAGTGTTATGGAGTGAGGTGGCCTCTCTGCTACAGGTGAAACCTCATCCACTCTAGCTCTTGTCCTTTTTTAATCTTCTGAATTGAAACAGATCCCTGTCATAGTACTTTGTCTTGATTGAATACTGGCCCATCTATTGTAAGAGTCACCTTAGTATATGTGAGTCCTGCTACCCCTCTTCTGAGGACTTCCCACACTCCACAGGTCACACAGACACATGCACCTGTGGCACACCACGGCCTCCTGGGTTGTGTTATTCCCATGTCTTTCTCAGGTCCACGCATACTGAAAATGCTAGGAATGAACACAACCCAAGTTGGCCAGATCAATGATCTCTTCTTCTGTGTAATATGGACATGGTTCCCAGAAAGTCCACTACTTAAGCCCAAATAAACTTGGGCTCCATATTGGGGTGGCCATTTTCTGCCATCCATTAATATAAACATTAAAAAATCTACTCAGTAAACAGAGAGAGAGAGAATAAAATGGATGAGTAGAAAACAGATCTCATAAGCTCAGGTGTCAGCTGAAATTTCAAGACACAGAGAGCCCTACATTCAAATGCTCTTTATTAATTTTGTTTCCAAGAAATCCCCAGGGTAGAAATGATCCTGTCATTTCCATCTATTAGCTAACATTCTGGCATCTGTATTTTAAGGGTCGTGTTTTGGAGTATATGGGCTAGGTACTACTGCCCCTAGAACTGTGTTAGTCCCACAAAATACACAGGCACACACGCACAACCAGCAGACACACACAAACACACACACACACTGTGCTGTGACTTCCTGGGGCCGTGCTACTACCAGACACTTCTGACCCCAGCCACAATAAGTAGGAAAGAAATGATACAAAGGAAGATGTCAACATTAGATTATCTTTGCACAAAAGCATGTAAGTGTACACAAATTCCAGCTTGTAAGCCTCCCATGAACATGTAAACATGGGACTCCATATTCATATAAACATTGGGTCCCGTATTTAAGAAAACATAAACAGCACTTCAAAAACTGAGAGAAGAAAGATACAGATGAAGCGAAAAAAAAAAATCAAACAAGCTCAGTTGGTTCCTAGCAATTGTGATGAAGAGAAAACTTCCTTGGTTCTGGCGCATTCCAACTCCAGTTAAATCCCCTTGATGCTCAGAATAACTGAGAAAGCAGCAAAAAAACTCACAGTTTATCCTCAAGAGAAGATAACTTAATCTTACAATAATGAGACATATTACTAATCGAACGTCTGACGAGAAAAATGAGCATAGCGAATGGGCCCTCGATTTATAACAGAAAATACACAACATGCAAGTATTGTGAGGGGTTTTTAAAAATGTAATGGTAAAAGACTTTTTAATAGTATTAAATGCAAAAATTCTGCAATTGGAAACTGAGTTTTGAATCTTGGAACTACCACATATTAACTGTTTGTCTATGGAGAGCCAAAGGACCATTGTAAATGTTAATATCCTCACCCAAATAGTCTGTAGGTGGTCGACAGATTTAGTCAGTATGTGAAAAATGCTTAAAATATCTTCTTCCTGTTAGTAAATGAATGACTATCACTGGTTATAAATTGAGACCAATTTTTTTCTGCTACCTCTCGAGTGTCTCCATTGCTTCCCCACTCTAGGGGATGAAATAATTGTAAAATAAAACTCTGTAACATACCTTTTCTGCATAATAAATACATTTTTTTATTGGCTATCCAACATGGAGACAATACTGTAAAATGTACCTCTCAAGAACTGTTGTTGCAAAGTAATACCTACCTCCATTGTCTGGAATTTCTAATAAATACAGAACATGTTCAAATGCACCCCTCTTAAATATTTAAAAAATGTCTTTAGCTTACTATACGTACTTCCAAACATAACTATATTTTACAACTCCTATGAACTGCAAAACTCAGATATGTTCTAATTTTACTGGAAATGTTTTACACCTCCCATTACTTCTTCATTCTTATCCAACTGGACTTCTTGTCCCATCATTTAATTGTAACAACAACCTTTGTATTTCTGAGTTCAAAGGATGCTTCTCACTTTTAACATATTAAATAAATTAATTATAAGTTAGTTAATCTACTCAGCCAAAAATGGCAATATTTCAGCTTTGGCTAGACTGGTTTGGCTCCCAGGTGACCTCAGGTAAAAGTTCTCTTCTTCCACTCTCTCTGAACCTTTTATGAAGTACCCGGTGAGCTCTCAGACTCACCTGGATGGGGTCTCTGGGACAAAGGTCTTCATGTGGAAATCTGAATTCCTTCCTGGATGATTGTTGTTAGAGATTGAATCTGTGTTTCCAGACACTACAGCAGGAAGCAGTCAAACATCAGTTCCCAAACCAAACTTAAGATTCCATGAGCAGTAACCATCCCCTGTCCAGCTCAAAGGTTGCACATGTGGATAGACTGTCACAGAGGAGATGTTTACAGCTCCCTATGTCTGCTCACTAGGCGCTGTTTGCATTGTTACTCCCACCTCTGAGTGCATCAATTCCCTGTGAAACACTGGTCTGGACACAACAGAAATTATTCCTGTTGACTCTCTTTTCTCAAGAGACCAGATTAGAAATGAAGTGAATTCATTTTTTATTACTCCTTCTCCATGTACTCATTTGACTTCAAGAAGTCTAACCTCCCTTGCATTTATCTCAACCTTGATTTAGTGTTTTCTCCAAATCTAGATGGAGGAATCTGACTTGATTAAGTTACTTGAGGCTCCAAATTATTGACTTGTGGGGGGGAGCAGCTCTTGATATCTATAGAAAATTGGTATTCCTGTCTTCAACAAGGAAGAATAGTGTGTTCCTTTGATATAAAACCATAGGTACCATAACCATTGGCTTCATTGCACTTTTAACAACTCTATTAGGTGTCTCATTCTTTTAGCACAAATTAAGAGCTATCATTTAGTCCTTCATTTGTAAATGTTAGTTACTTATAACACATATTTAGATGCTTTTATGCACCATAAACCTAGCTTAGGTTCTTATATGGCTTATCTCATTTAAGTTTTTAAAAGTCCATTCTATGTGGTCAGCCCTATTATGAACCTCACTTTACATTTTCAGAAATGGGGCTCAGAAGGGTAAAGTGACTTCTCCAAAGTTATGACTGAGTAAGTGATGAGTTCTTGTTGAAACTCCAAGTTGTTTTCGGTTCTCATGCTCTATGCCAGGAGTCATCAACCAGGGGTAATTTTGCCTGCAAGGACACTTGGCACTGTCTGCAGATGTTTTTGATTCTCACAACTGCAGAAGTACAACTGCCACCTAATGGGTTGAGGCCAGGTGTACTGCTCAGTGTCCTACAATGCACAGAATGCCTCCACCACAAAGAACTGTGCAGCACAAATGTCAACAGTGGGAAGATTGAGAAATACTATTCTAAACCAGAGCATCTCCACCATCAAAGTGCATACAAATCACTTGTGGATCTTGTTCAAATTCAGATTCTGATTCAGCGCGAGTAAGGCTGGTCCAGAGATTCTGCATTTGTGACTGCTCCCAGTTGATGTTGATGCTGCAGGTTTGATCCGTGGACCACTCTGAGTGTCCACACTGTGGTCCAGTGTTAGAGACACATGTAGGTATTTTGAGGCCTCCTCCACTAGGAACGCTCTCACACAGCTTAGGTCTGACATTGTAATCAAAAGTTGGCCTCAGTAGTTCAGCTTCTGCATACACAAGTTTACACATCTCTCTCATGTATTTCCCTCATGACAGGAAACTGAACTTTTAGGCCTTTGGTTCTTTGTCTATAATCTCAGGATATTCCATCTCTGTTATGCAGTGGATGTGAGAAGTAAGAAATATTTTAGAGCTCAGCTCTAAATATTAAAAACAGAGATTTTTCTTTAATTCAGAATTTCTCAATCTCAGCACGATTGGCATTCTGGGGCAGATCATCGTCTGAGGTGGGGTATGTTCTGTGCATTGCAGGCCTCCACCCACCCCTCCCCAATGTCACAGCCCAAAGCATCTCTGGATGCTGCTAATGCCCCTTTGGAACAAAATTGCCCCGGTAAGAGCCACAGTTTTCATTAACCATCTCAAAATGTTTTAGTTGTATAGGTATATCAGCAATTTTGATAAAGAATATAAAAGAACAGCAAAAGTGTAAATGGCACAGCCACATCATGAGAAATTTGGGGACCATCAAAATAATGAATCAGCATTTTGCTGGTTTATTAGAGTGATGTCCATAAGGTACCACTGAGTAAGAAAGAAAGGGAGAGACAAGATGGAATAAAACATTTTCTTAAAACATAAAGAGCACTTCTCATGTGCACAGGAGTCTGCTTATGCATTTGAACTTAAGGTGTGTGAATATGTATGGGTGCATACATCAAAAGAAAAGTTTTTTTAAAAAAAAAAAAACTAGCAACTTAGGGAGGGAAGAATCACAGTGAGGATGCTATTGACTGAATGTAGTACTTTCAAAACAACTGTAGGAAACCAAAGAGATTGAAAATCAGAAATCAACTTCATACAAATATAAAATATTAAAATTTAATGACATTCATGAGTGGCTATTCATGATTCAATTGCTGGAGACTTGGAAAAAAGGAATATAACAAAAAGGTTTTTTTGAAATTCAGAGAGGAAGCAGTATCTAAAGTTATAATTTTATTTCATATGAAGATATAGGAGTTTAAATATGCTTATTGTAGATACAGATAATCTTTAATCAAATGTAAAGGAGATTGGCTTCCAGATTATGGGCAAAAATGATACACCTTTTAGAAATAGATGTAATCACAAAACACAGAAAGAAAAAATCAAGGATTAACAGAGATGTTAAAACAAGTTGGAAAAATGTATAACGAGTGATTTATTAGCACAATATGCAGAAGAACCTTCATTTTGATTTTTGTTTAAAGCAAAGATTCTCAAATGAAGAATAAAAATGACAGCTCATCTTTCAGTTACAAAAAAATCAAAGGAGGAACACAAGATAAATGACTGATAGAATCGACCACAGAATTTATAAACTCTTACACATTCTCCTCAGTAGATCTATACATGAACCAGTGAACCAAAAGGAAAACACCTAGTTGGTGAAAAAAAAATCCTTTTATTTTTTGAAGGAATAAATACAGAAACAGGAATAGAAACACTGTGACCTCGTCGTACAAAAGCTAAGGACTCCCATGGACAATTCACAACAGAGAAGCATAGGGCTACAAACCCACAAACACAGTCAGGTTCACGGGTAATAAAATAAGTGGAAAGTAAAGCTCATCAGCATACCTCTTTTCACATGTTACATAATTTTCTATCATGCGAATACCCAGAGTGAGAAGATAGCATGATAGATATGCCTCATGACCTGCTGCTGTAAGATAATCTTTTCAAGCATTCCTTAGTCTGGATCTTTCTCATCTTTAGGGAAATAAAGTCAAATATGCTTCACTTCAAAAATAAAGAAAGAAACGCCCTCACTTCACTGTACTTCCCTTCTCAGTTGATACGCTATTTTTCCACACTCATTAACTGCAAAGATCCCTAGAATTCTGTTCTGCTTTTGTGGGGAGAACTTTACACCTCTCATTCCCTTTTCTAACTGAGCATCCATTACTCTAATTTAACTGTCAACATTGGACCCGTGTATTGCTGAATTCAACGTTCACTTTTTGGTTTGACATTACAAATGAATACATTAATTACTTGATAAAGCAAACAAACAAACACAGTGAGCTCTGCAATCTGGGCTGTGCAGGATTGGCTCTCAGGTCACCTCAGATAAACCTTGGATTTCCTGCTCTTGAACCTTTCCCACGGTGTCTACAGGGCTCCTGGATGTTGTCTCTGAGAGGAGGGTCTCTGAGTAGAAATATGATTTCTGCTTGGATGGTAGAGGAGGGAGACTGAAGGTCTATCACCAGACAAGAGAGCAAGAAGGAGTCAAACATCAGTTATGAACAAGACGTAGGACTCCAAAAGCAGCAGCCATGTCCCACCCAGTCCAAGGTGGCACATGCTGAGGGACTACAGCAGAAGGGACATTTACAAATGCTTATATCTGCTCATTAGGTACATTTCCTCTGGTTATTCCAACCCCTGAGCACATAATTTCCCTGAGAGACACTGGTCTGTTCAAGAGGGAGATTTTTCTACTGATTCTCTGTTTCTTGGAGATCAGCTGAGAAGTCAGTGGGAGCCAGTTTTGCTTCCTCCTTTTCATTTAACCCTCCTGACTTCCAGAGGTCTAACTTCCCAGTACAATATCACATCCCTGAGTTTAAGTTGTGTCTAATAGGTGAGACGGAAAAACTTGTGGATTAGGCCTCTTGTATCTTCAAAGTATTAATTTTTGATGGGGACACAGCCCCTGACGTCTCCAGAAAATTGCTTTTCCATTCTTCAACAAGGGTTGTGAGAGAAGTGTTGCATTCAGGAGTAGCCACCTTTTCGTTAAGACAAAAAGGTGAACGTGATTATTTCAAGAGAACAACTGTATTCATGCAAGATTTTTGTTCTTTTGACGGACTTAAACCAGATTTGGGGACCATTCATTTCCTATCTTTCTGTTTACACGTACTCTGTGCTCTCCTAGTAATCCTCAATTGCTTTGACTTTTCTGACGGCAACAGTCTGTGTCTGACATTGTCCCAGGATGGCTTTTCCACATGTGAACTTCATCCTGGGCATCTCTTGTCATGAAATCTGCACTGACTCTCCACTATTTTCATAAATAAGTATCAATTCTGTAGCCAAAATATGTGCATTTCTGTTTTCTGAATGCTGTCTACCTGCCCAGGATCATGGTTCAATTTTCATCCTTTGCCCCTGACTTTTGGTCAAAATAATAAACTCTTTGAAATATCTTGTGTACACCTTACAATTCAATTATCATCCACATTTATCCTGTGATCTCTCTTCCTGGAGACATTTTACCCTCTTATTCACCTTTAAGGCTCAGTAGTATGATAAGCATGTCTGCGTGGCCTTCACTAACCTCCCCTGGAAGAGTTGACTATGTTTGTATCCTCTTTGTCAGATTTCAGTGCCACCTCAGGTAATTGCATTCATTTATTTTATGTCTCTTATCCCGTGAATGCCTCAGGAGAAGGAACAATTTCTTACACTTTTCTTCATCCTTGGGACATAGTTTAGTGCCTACCATATAGTAATTGCTGCATAATAATTTGCAAAATGCCCAAAAGAGCAAATGGTTAAGTGACATTAAGCAGATATTGTCTACAATGAAAGAGAAAGGAGAAGCAGGGAAAAAGGAGAAACGTTCTTGAGCGGGGGAGGTTCCATGATTGTGAGCCATTTGGAGAAAGAAGATATTAAGGTATTCAGAATCTCTCTTACAAAACAGGGATTGGACAATTATTATGAGATATTCCGATATTAACAGTGAAAACACCTAAAGAGAGGTGACCTCCTCCTGGGACACAGAAGTTTAATAGTAGAAGAGGCGATCACGGAACACCAAAGCTGTTTCCCAAGATTGAAGTTGGGACAAATTGGCATCCTGTTTTTTGTCTCCTAGCTCTGGAGAACTAAGTCTCATAAGGGAAAGAGAGACAAAGAATATTTCATTAATGAAATTCATGGGAATTGAGCCCCTAAAGAAGCAGAAATTGTAAATGCTTCTGCTACACCCACTACAATCTATTCTCCCAATCTCAGGTGATAAGCAAACATCATTGCGTTCTGGAAACTTCATGAGTGGGGCCATCTGCCCTTCATGTAGGCATAACTTCCAACATTATTAATCATCCATGGAGGAAAGTGGATCAGTGCTCTCAGGCTATTCTGTGATGACATCGAGGTGAGCACAGCATTTTCACAAGTGCAGAGGGGACATGTGATGGTGTGAGGGAGCCTTTTTATTGGTAGTTACTTTGGGGGCATCACTAGGGAAAGTAAGTTATACAGAATGTAGTAACAGCAAGTCCTGCCAATACAGACTCTGATTCTGGAAGGAAACTCGGGAATCAAACATCTTTCTCTGATCTATCTTTTCCAGTGTTTGTGCTTAATCATGGGGCCTTCGTTCCTCAATAGTATTTCCTTGATTTTCATGGTTTATTCTTTTTCTCCCATTTTGGGAATGTCTGTTTATGCTTCTTCAATAATTTGTTTTTGCAGTCATTAAAAATATCTTTTTTTTTTTCCAACAGTTAATATACGGTAGGCACTAAATTTTATTCTGGATATTAAGTAATGGCTAAGACACTGTTTATTCTCACAAGGTACTCATTGTCTAAACACGATGAGAGATGTAAAAAAACTGTAATATCCTGAGGTGACATTGACCTCTGGTGAATTTTATCCAAACAAGTTGACTCTGCAATGAGAGTCTAGTGAAAGCTTCACAGACAAGCTTGTGACTGTGCTCAGCCTTGAACAAGGTGTTGGAATTCTCCCAGGTGGTTGAGAGGTGGGAGTACTCCAGGATGAGGCAAGAGAGGAGGACATTTAGGGGTTAATTAGACTGTAAGGTGTGTTTATAAAATTACAATATTATATTGTAATTGTAATGTAGATTATTACTATCTGACCAATACTCAGTAGCAAAGGGTGGGAAATGAAACCACATGAGCCTGGTCAGAGAGAACACAGTCAGATGAAGAAAGAGCCTTATATTTTGGCCACAGGATTGTAGTTTGATTCTGAAATTAGTAGACAGTAAATGCAGGTTTCATGCAAGGGGACAGCCATGATCAGGTCTGCTCTGTGTAAAAGTCACCCAGGTCAATGTGAGGAACAGACTGTTGCTGCTTTCAAAGTGTGAGAGAGACTGAGGGACGGAAACAGCACAGAAACCCTGGGAGTGGAAGGAGAGGAGCGGGTCTCTGAGGGGGGAAAATAATGTATCCAAAAATTCCAACTAATTTTTCCATTAACTAGTGTATTTTTACTAGAAACAATGCCAGAAATGTTATATTCATCATTTAAATCTCCCAGAAACTATGAATTTGGTATCATTATCCTATTTTATAAGGAATGTGACTGACTGTAGTGATAGTGCTTGTGCAGGGCACATAATGGAGTCTGGAGACATGTTCAGAACTCATCGTTTCCAGGTATTTTGCGTTTCGCGAGTACTCATATTTAATTAACTTTATTTTTTGAAGAGTTGTACACTTACAAAAAACTTGCTGTGATAGTACAGAGAGTTTCCCTCAGCTCCATTCCCAGTTTCTGCTCGTATGAACACATCCTGTCTGTTATCCTACACTACATTTAGTCCTTTCTGCCTAGCCTCCCCTGGCTGTGACAGGTTCTCAGGCTTTCATTGTTTTTTAAGAACCTGGTAGTTTTAGGGAGTAACGGTCAGGTGTTTTGTAAAATGTTCTTCAACAGAATTTGTCTGTTTTATTCTCATGATTAGGTTGGGATTATGGATTTGGGGCAAGAAGATTAGAGAAGTAAATTGCCATTTTCATCACAGCATTTCAAGGGTCCGTGCTCTCCCTGTGACTTCCCCCCATTGATGTTGATGTTGGTCACCTGGCTGAGGCTGCGTTTGTCAGATGTCTCCCCTGCGCAGTCACTCTATCCCCTTTGTCCACCCCGTCCCCTTTGTAGGGACTTTTGTCTGTGCAGCCCACGCTTAAGGAGCGGAGAGTTAGCCTCGACCTCCTTTAGAGCAGAAAGTCTGCGTGAATCATTGGTATTCTCCCACACAGGAGATTTGTGTCTTTTCATTTCCTTTTTATTCAGTTATTTACATTGGTACAGTCATTGATATTCATATATTCTTCGGGTTATTATCCAACAACTTTATTTATTTTGTTGCTCAAATTGTTCCAGCTTTGGCAATCGAGAGCTGCTTCAGTTCGCTGATGTGTCCCTTTGGTGTACCCCCGTCATTCTTGGCTTTTTTTGAGTAGCATTTCATTACTTTCTTATGTTGAATGGCACTTTAGTCTCATTTTCCTAGATTTCCTGCCCGGATCCTAGAACCAGTTATTTCTACAAGGAGCGCAGTTTCCTTTTGTTGGAGTGTGGTATTAGAATTAAGACCTGGGTACCAGGTGTGTTTGTTGCTGTCAGGGCATTAGATCCTTTCAGAGGACGTAGCAATGAAATATATCTGTGTGTAGTAACCTGTGTGTATTCAAACCCCTATAAATATATCTATACTCAGCCTTCTGTCTCTATGTTCAGCTAAAGTAAGTTCACACTGATGTCTCCAACTCTGTCTCCACGTGGATCATTCTAGACTCTTCCCCTTGCTTATCTGTAAACTCCTACTCCAAATAATAACCTTGTCCCTACTGTTCACTATCCATTTAGTTATCTGCTCATTTTCAGTGCACATGTATAGAAGTATGAGCGTTGTTAACGATACCCCCTGGGTCACAACTTTATCAGCTACAATACAGTGTGTCTGCACAGTTTCTTTCATCTTCAGTTTTACAGACTCGACTCACTTCCCAAATTACATATTTCTGTACATTTTCACCCACTGCATTCATTCAGACTGTTTCATACATTTGTAATACAGTTAGATTTTTTTCACATCTTTCATTCACTTCTGGGATTTTCTTGGACACCTACATGTCTTTTTGTTTGCACACATTGTTTCACTCTCTGTGCTGTAAAATTCAAGGTTTTGATAACTATCTAATGTTTTGTCCATATTTACAGTATTATGCAGAAGAATTTCACTGCACTAAAAAATCCCTTGTGCTTTATGCATTCGACTATCCTTCCTCTTCCGTGAAGACCGTGCTACCACTGTCATTTTATTGTCTCTATATATTTACCTTTCCTAGAATGACATAAAATTAGTGTTATGCAATAGCCTCTTCAGATCGCTTCTTTTACTTAGAATAAGCGTTAAAATTCATTCATGTCTTTTTGTTACTTAATGCTTTGTTTCCTTTTATCACTAAATAACAATAATCCATTTTATAGCTGTACCCCGGTTCTTTCTCCACTCACCTATTGAAGAACATCTTGGTCATTTACAGTGCTTAGAAAGTATAAATAAAGCTACGCTACTATCTATATTAGCCCACAGGTGTTTTGTAAACCTATTTCCAAATTACTTGGGTAAATACCTAAGAATGCAGTTGCTGGATTGTGTGGTAAGTCTATGCTCATCTTTCTAAGAAACTGCCAAACTGTCTTCTGATATGGCTGTACCATTTTGCTTTCCAGATCGCAATAAATGAGAGTTTGTTTAGCCCCACATCCTCACTTGCAGTTGGTGTTGTCAGTTTCCTGCATTTATCAGTTCTAATAGGTGTGTAGAAGTGCCTCATTGAGGTTTTATTTGAAATTCCCGAATGACCTATGGCGGTGGTCGTCTGTCCTCAGGCTCATTTGCTGTCTGTATGTCTTCTTTGGTGAGGGATATATTCAGGTCTTTTGCCCATTTTTCAATAAGGTTGTTTATTTTTTTGTTATGGTTGACTTTTAAGAATTCTTTACATATGTCTTGGACATATTTTCTTTATCATATATCTGTTTTGCAAATATTGTCTGCCAGTCTGTAATTTGTCTTTTGACTCATCAATTTTGCCTTCCACAAAGCAGGAGTTTTTAATTTAAGAAAGTCTAACTTGGGGCCGGCCCGCTGGCGCAGTGGTGAAGTTCACGCACTCCACTTCGGCAGCCTGGGGTTCACAGGTTCAGATCCTGGGTGTAGACCTACACACAGCTTGTCAAGCCATGCCGTGACAGCATCCCACAGGCCAAATAGAGGAAAATTGGCACAGATCAGGGTCAATCTTCCTGATTAGCTCAGGGTCAATCTTCCTTACCAAAATAATAAAGTCTAACATCAGTTTTTTTTCATAGATTATATTTTCAGTTTGTATCTTAATAACATAATTCCAGATTCAAGTCCACTTAGAGTTTGTTGCATAATTTTTTTAGAAGTTTTATTGTTTTGCATTACATTTAGGTCTCTGTTCCATTTTCTAAAAGTTTGTGAAAGTGTCAATTCTATATCTATGTTCATTTTTGTAAGAGCTTTAATGAGGTGCAGTTGATAGAGAAAGAACCTGACATATCTAATATGTACTATCTGATGACTTCTCCCCCATACCAACTGACATATATGTATAAATTTCTCCTTTAGCCTGTGACAGGGTGGATCACATTGATTTGATTTTGGAATGCTGATACAACCTTGCATACCTGAAACAAATTCCTCTTTGTCCTGGTGTGTGATTGTTTTACATTGTGGGCTTCAGTTTTCTAATATTTCATAGAAGACGGTACCTGCTCATTTATGAGAATTGTTGTTCTCAAGTTTTCCCTACTTTTAAACTCTAGTTTTGCTTTTAGGGTACTGCTGGCCTCATAAGATGAGTTGGAAAGTGTTGTCTCTGGTTATATTTTCTGGAACAGATTGTTGGGAATTAGTATGATTTCTTTCTTAAATGTTTGGAAGAATTCACTAGTAGTTTTTGTTGTAAATGAATAGTTTTTATTATAGCCACATATATGTAACATAAAATTTACCATTTTGACCATTTTAAGTGTAAAACTCACTGGCGTAAAGTACATTCACATTTTTTTAAAAGATTTTTTTTTTATTTTTCCTTTTTCTCCCCAAAGGCCCCTGGTACACAGTTGTACACTCTCCGCTGTGGGTCCTTCCAGTTGTGGCATGCGGGACACAGCCTCAGCGTGGCTCAATGAGCAGTGCCATGTCCACACCCAGCATTCGAACCAACAAAACACTGGGCCACCTGCAGCGGAGAGTGCGAACTCAACCACTCGGCCACGGGGCCAGCCCCAAGTACATTCACATTTTTGTGAAGCTTTCACCACTTTCTCCCGAAGTTTTTATTATTATTATTTTTTAATTATCCCAAACTCAAACTTTATGCCCTGTAAAGAGTTACTCCTCTTCATCCTCCCTGTACCCCCTGGTAATCTCTGTTCTACTTTCTGTTTCTTTGAATATAACTTTACCAATGTGCCATATGTATAGAGTCATGCAATATTTGTGCATGTGTGTGTGAGTGCGCGTGTGTATGGCTTATTTCACTTAGCGCAGTGTCTTCAGGGATCATCCATGTGGTGATCTGTATCAGTATTTCATTCATTTTTGTGAGTAATATTTCCCTGCATGCATACATCACATTTTGTTACTCTCTTAGTCCACTGGTAGGATTGGGACATTTTGGCTATTGTGAAGAATGCTCTTATGACTACTGTTGTACAAATATCTGACTGAATCCCTGCTTTCAGTCCTTTTGTGGATGTACCTAGGGTTGGAAATGCTGGTCATATGATAATTCAGTGTATACATTTTCTGGAAGAGCCACACTGTTTTTCACAGGGGCTGCACCACTTTTGTTCTCAGCAGCAGTGTGCAGGGGTTCCAGTCTCTCCACATCCTAGCCAACACTTGTTACTTTTTTCTTCAATAATATCCATTTACTTGGCGTTAAGTGGTCTAGCATTATGGTGTTGAATTTCATTTCCCTAATGACTAATTATGTTGAATATCTTTTCATGTACTTATTGGCTATTTGTATATCTTCTTTGGAGAAATGTCTATTCAATTCCTTCAGCCATTTATTTATGTATTTATTGCTGAGGAAGATTCACCCTGAGCTAACATCTGTAGCCAATCTTCCTCTTTTTGCTTGAGGAAGATTTACCCTGAGCTAATATCTTCCTCTGTTTTGTACGTGGGTCACCGCCACATCAGGTCTGCACCCAGGAACAGAACCCATGCCACCAAAGCAGAGCACACCAAACTTAACCACTAACTTTGCCCAGATTTTAATCCATTTGTTTGTTTTTGGTTGTTAAGTTGTAATAGCTTTCTATATATTCTAGATGTTAGTCCCTTATAAGATAGAAGATTTGCAGATGTCCTCCCCATTCTATGAGTTTTCTTTCCATTCTGTTGATTGCATATTTGATGCACAAAAAGTTTGATTTTCTTGGAGAATAGTTTATTGATTTTGTTGTGTTAGCTGTGCTTTTGGTGCCATTGCCAAAGAAACCATTGCTAAATTCAACATCACAAAGATTTCCTCCTATGTTTTCTTCTAAAAGTAATATATTTTTACCTCATATTTAGTTCTGTAATCCATTCTGAGTAATTTTTTGTATATAGTGTAAAGAAAGAGTCTAAAGAACTTGAAAACACAAATGCATAAAGATACATGCACCCCTATGTTCACTGCAGCATTATTCACAATAGCCAAGTCTTGGAATCAACCTAGGTACCCATCAAGGGACGAATGGGTAAAGAAGATGTGGTATATATACACAAGGGAATACCACTCAGCCATAAGAAATGATGAAATCCGGCCATTTGTGACAACATGGATGGCCCTTGAGGGTATTACGCAAAGTGAAATAAGTCAGAGGGAGAAAGTCAAATACCGTATGATCTCACTCATAAGTAGAAGGTAAGAGCAACGACAAACAAACACATAGCAATGGAGATTGGATTGGTGGTTACGATAGAGGAAGGGGAGAGAGGGGAGGGCAAAAGGGGGTATTAGGCTCACACATGAGGTGATGGGCTATAATTAGTTTTGGGGTAGTGAACATGATGGAATCTACACAGAATTCGAACTATACTACGATGTACATCTGAAAGCCATATAATGTTATAATCCAATGTTGCTGCAATAAAATAAGTTAAAAAAAGAGTCAATTTTCATTCTTTTCCATGTGTATCCAATTTTTCCAGCACCATTTATTGAAGACTGTCATTTCTATATTGAATATTGTTGGCATCCTTGCCAAAAATCATTTTTACATATATACATAAATATATGTTCATTTCTGGGCTCTCTGTTATGTTCTACTGGTTTATATTTCTGTCTTTATGACAGTATCAAGCTGTTTTTATTACTGGTTTGAAATTTTTTATTATAAGGTTTGAAATCAGGAATTGTGATTCATCCAACTTTGTTCTTTTTTAACATTGTTTTGGCTATTAGGGGTCCTCTGCAATTCCATGTGAATTTTAAAATGGGATTTTCTAATTCATTAAAATGGTTGGCATTTTGATAGAAATTGCATTGAATCTATGGATCACTTTGCATAGTATTCTCATCTTAACAATTTACAGTTTTCCAGACCGTGAACATGGGATGTGGTTCTTCTTATTTATATCTTCTTTGTAATGTTTTGTAGTTTGTATTTGTAGCTTCATGTGCACAAATATTTTGTCTCCTGGATATTCTTAACTATTTATTCTCTGTGATGCTATTGTAAACAGAATTATTTTCTTAATTTTTTTTGAATTGTTCAGTAATAGCATGTGGAAAAGCAAATGAGTTTTGTGATTGTTTTTGTATTCTGCAGCTTTGCTGAATGTATTAGCTTAGCAGTTTTTCCTTTTTTGTGAAGATACATGCTTTTTTATAAAATAAGATAATGTCCTCTCTGAACAGAAGTCATTTTACGTCTCCCTTTTTAATTTTGTACCTTTATTTCTTTTTCTTGCCTACCTGCTCTGTTTACAACTTGCAATAAAATGTTGAATAGAAGTTGTGAAAGAAGACATGCTTTTCTTGTTTCTGATCTCAGGGCACGTTTTCAGCCTTTCACCGTTGAATATCGTGTCGGTGGTGGGTTTTCACATATGGCTTTCATTAGCTTAAGGAAGTTCCTTCCATTCCTAGTTTGTTGAATGTTTTTATTATGAAAATATGCTGAAGTTTATCGTTATTCTTCTGCATCAATTGAGATGATCGTGTGCTTTTTTCCTTTAATATTGTTAATATGATGTATTACAGGAATGATTTTCATAAATTAAACCATCCCTGTATCCCAAGAAAGAATTCCACTTGGTCACGGTGCAAATTTTATATAACATGAATAAAAGCCTACCAAATTCAGTTTGCTAGTATTTGGTCAAATATTTTTGCATTTATATTCCTAAGGAGTGTTGGTCTGTACTTTTCTTTTCTTGTAATGTCTCTTTCTGACTTTGGTGTCAGTGCAATGCTGGCTTTATGAAATTAATTAGAAAGTATTTTCTCCTCTTGAATTTTTGGAAGAGTTTGGGAAGGATTGGTGTTAATGATTCTAACTCCATCTGGTGTTTTTGATCCTTAAGCCATGATGACTCCATTCGAATGCCTGGATTACAAAACTCAACTCTCCTAGGAGAGAGAGCTCTTTGGCTCATCTACTAAGCTGTTCTCTACTGCCTAAATCAGTGATGATTTAGGTGAAGGGTATGTGACACTACAATCATGGATCTATCTCTTTCTTCCCGTGTGTGTGTGAGTGTGTGTGTGTGTGTGTAGAAAGTACAGATGTTATCAGTGAGCTATACACAGGTAAAGCAAGTTGAAGCTGTGTTATGCAATAAAAAATGCAGAATTTAGACCAACTGGAAACTGAGAGAGAGAGAAAATTATGGAGGGATGACATATCCAATTTGTATACATTACACAAAAGGTATGCTGTTTAGATATCACATATAATACTACATATATGTAACCATCACTTGAAATATCATTTACTGATATACTAATATTCTATTGTCAAGTGGAACACACACATATCCTAGAACAAATCTCTTCAAGCTCAAGCTTATGTAAAGTTGATATCACTGCTTTCCCCAAAGTGTTCAACAATAGTTGGCACAAAAAAATAAGTTACAATATTTGTTAAAATAAACAAAAAGGCCTCAGGGAATTTATGTAGGAAAGCCTTGCCTTGGAAATGTTTCGATTAAGAGTGAGGATGGATAATCAGTTTCATCTGCGTGGAAGGCAAGGGGCATGTGGGATTCCTTGACATTATCAGCTGCATGTGCTAGATCCGTAGATAATATATAAAAATTAACTAATTAAAAGTGTTTAAAACAGTAATCACAGCATTACTCTTAATTTTTGATAACTACTTTTGGCTAAATTTGCAATGCTCTTGTCTCTATTCCAGCAGTTTCATCAGTTACATATAGCAAAGAAATGAAATCCGCATTTCTGACTTTATCCTCCTGGAACTCTCAGAAGAAGCAGAGTTACAGCCACTGCTCTTTCCGCCGTTCCTGCCAATATATCTAGTCATGTTCCTTGGGAACTCTGCTGATTTTGGCTACTATCACTGACTCCCTCCCTACCCTCCGATGTACGTCTTTCTCTCCAATGTGCCCTCTGCAGGTACCTGCTCCCTCTCCACCACCATAACAAATATGTTGCTGAATATCCAAAGTCAACCTATGAAGGCTGCCTCACCCACGTGTGTTTTCGCTTCCTTTTTGGAGGATTAGATAACTTCCTCTTTCATTGATGGCCTGTGATCAGTGTGTAGCCATCTGTCACCCATCGCACTACATGGTCATAAGGAACCCCAGGCTCTATGGTATCCTGCCCTTGCATCCTGGTTTTTGAGCATTCTGGAGTCTTTATTACAGGACTTAAGTATTTTGCGACTTTCTTTGTGTGCAGAGTCAGAAATCCCTCATGTTTTCTGTGAACTCAATCAGGTGATCCTCCTTGCCTGTTCTGACACTTCCCTCAATGTCCTAGTGATGAATTTTGTGGTTGGACTTGTGGGTGTTAATTCACTCACTGATACTCTTTTTTCTTGCTCTAAGATTGTAACCTCTTTTGTGAACATTTTGTTAGCTGGGGACAACTATAAAGCATTTTCCACTTGCGAGTCTCACGTCTCAGTGGTCTCTTTGTCCTATTGCACAGTCCTTGGAAAGCATCTTCGTTCTGTGCCTTACAAAACTCCAGCACAAGTGCAACGGCCTCAGTGACGTAGACTATGATGACACCCCTGCTAAAACCTTTTGTGTACAGTCTGAAACAGGGACATAAAGCAGGCCCTAAAAACCTCTTCAGCTAAGAAATTTTCTCTATACAGGACACTTTGCCTCAGGATTAGAGAATTTCTCTAGAATAACAAGTCTCAAACCGTGAAAGACCTAAATCGTGATACTTGTATTAGTTTATTGAAAGGTAATCTACAATTTACCTTATTTATGTAGTTCAATCTTTTAACTTTTCACATTATAAATGTCTGTTCTTCATTAATTTCTGTAAATTATTTTTTCGTCTCTTACTGTGTTCTTTGGGTTCAGTATAGACAACAGAAGGCATGTATGAATTTTCTGCAGTAAAATCTTTAATCCAGGGAATTGGGTACTTATAAAATTATAGGAAGAGCTAGAAGAATGATGCTGTATTACAGTCCTTGCCAAATGAAAGCAACTGCCTCTTGCCTTATATCCCTGTGGATAAAAATTATTTTCTTTTCAAAGACTGTGTAATAGGGACATGAGTTTATGTTAACAACGCCAGAAAAATGTCATGTGTGAAACTGGAGTCACCACATAGTTAAGTTTATAATAGCTTTCTTCTGGTCTCCAATATCTAATTTTCTTCTGCACAGTGCAGAAAACTTAAGTGGGGGTTTAATAGAAATTATAATCTCTGATCTTTCAAACATTTATGTTGTCACTAATCTCTCTGATTACCCACAGGTGTGTTATTGATTTTCGTTTAATATTTTGATAGCACCTCTGTCAGGCCAGATTCCTTGGCAGTTCTTACCTTAATACTCCTCATTCAGAGCTCATAAAAGCAATGTGCATGTTATGTCAACTGCCAAGTACGTGTCTTTCGGTTGTGCATCCAGATGTTGGGATGTGCTTTAAAATCCTCTGTAATCTTTGTGAGAGAGTAAGGCAAACGGCTCTTTCGTTACCTGACCTCGAAGCTACCGCTTTGATTTCTAAGCGACGGGTGCATATTATCGCACTTTGTTGTTTGATTTGTAAGCCACGGGGGCATAGGCACATTCTCTCATAACCAGTTTCCAATTTTGCAAAAATTGATCTAGATTTTACCAGCTCAAACATTTTAAATAGATTTTATTAAGGTCATAACAGTTTATAAGATTGTGAAATTTCAGTTGTACATTATTGTGACTCACCATGTACATGTGCCCTTTAACTCTTATGCCTGCCCCTCAATTCCCTTTGCCTCTGGTAACCACTATTCTGTTCTCTTTAACCATGTGTTTGTTTATCTTCCACAGATGAGTGAAATCATGCAGTGTTTGTCTTTGTCTGGCTTATTTTCACTTAACATTACACCCTCATGCTCCATTCATGTTGTTTCAAATGCGACAATTTTGTCCTTTTTAATGGCTCAGTAATATTCCATTGTATATCTACACCACATCTTCTTTATCCAGTCATCAGTTGAAGGACACTTGGGTTGCTTCCACATCTTGGCTATCGTGAATAAGGCTGCAATGAACATATGAGTGCATAATTCTCTTTGAATTGCTGATTTCAAGTTCTTTGGATAACTATCCAGGTGTGGAATAACTGGATCCTATGGTATATCTATTTTTAATTTTTTGAGAAATCTCCATAGTTTTCCAAAGTGGCTGCACCAGTTTGCATTTCCACGAGCAGTGTATGAGGGTTTCCTTTTTCTCCACAACCTCTCCAACATTTGTTGTTTTTTGTCTTGGTAATTATAGCCATTCTGACAGGGGTAAGGTGACATCTCATTGTAGTTTTGATTTGCATTTACCTCATAATTAGTGATGTTGAACATGTTTTCCATGTGCCTGTTGGCCATCTGTATATCTTCTTTGGAAAAACATCTGTTCATATCCTTTCTACATTTTTTGATCAGGTTGGTTTTTGTTGTTGTTGAGTTCTATGAGTTGTTTCTACATTTTGGAAATTAACCCTTTGTCAGATATATGATTTGCAAATATTTTCTCCAAGATGGTGGGTTGTCTTTTTGTTTTGTGCATGGTTTCCTTTGCCTTGCGGAAACATTTTAGTTTGATGTAGTCCCATTTGTTTACTTTTTCTTTTGTTTCCCTTGCCTGAGTAGACATGATGTACAAAACGATGCTTCTGAGACCAATGTCAAAGAGCATACTGCTTATATTTTCTTCTAGGAGTATTATGGTTTCAGGTCTTAGATTCAGGTCTTTAATCCATTTTGAATTAATTTCTGTGTCTGGTGTTAGAAAATAGGCTAATTTCATTCATTTGCATATGGCTGTCCAGTTTTCCCAACATCATTTATTGAAAGAACTTTCCTCTCTCCGTTGTGTGTTCTTGGCTCCATTGTCAAATATTAGCTATCTATAGGTCTTTGGTTTTATTTCTGAACTTTCAGTTCTGTTCCACTGATCTGTGTGTGTGTGTGTGTGTGTGTGTGCTTGTGTGTATGTTTTGTGCCAGCACTATGCTGTCTTGATTCCCATAGCTTTGTAGTATATTTTGAAGTCAGGGATTGTGATATCTCCAGCTCAGCTATGTTCTTTTTTCTCAGGATTGTTTTGGCTATTTTGGGTCTTCTGTTGTTCCCTATAAATTTTGGGATTCTTTGTTCTATTTCTGTGAAGGAAGTCATTGGGATTCTGTTTGGGATTGCATTGAATCTGTAGATTCCTTTAGGTAATATGGCCATTTGCACTATGTTTATTCTTCCAATCCATGAGCATGGAATATCTTTCCATTTTTATATATCTTCTTCATTTTCTTTCAATACTGTCCTATAGTTTTAAGCGTAAAGGTCTTTCACCTCTTTGGTTAAATTTATTATTTCACTTTATTCTTTTTTTTTGGGATACTAAATGGAATTGTATTCTTGACTTCTCTTTCTGCAAGTTCATTGTTAGTATATAGAAATGTAACTGATGTTTGTAAGCTGATTTTGTATCCTGCAACTTTGCTGTAGTTGTTGATTATTTCTTATAGTTTTCGGATGAATTCTTTAGGGTTTTCTATAGATAGAATCATGTCATTGGCAAACAATGATAGTTTCACTTCTTCCTTTCCAATTTGGATACCTTTCATTTCTTTTTCTTACTGAATTACTCTGGCTAAAATCTCCAGTACTATGTTGAATAGGAGTGGTGAGAGTGGGCACCCTTGTCTTGTTCCTTTATTGGAGGGATGGTTTTCAGTTTTTCACCATTAAGTACGATATTGGCTGTGGGTTTGTCGTATATGGCCTTTATTATGTTGAGGTACTTTCCTTCTATACCAATTTAATTCACAGTATTTCTTTTTTGCAGGAAGATTAGCCCTGAGCTAACATCTGCCAATCCTCCTCTTTTTGCTGAAGAATGCTCGCTCTAAGCTCACATCCATGCCCACATTCCTCTACTTTGTAAGTGGGAGGCCTACCACAGCATGGCTTGCAAAGCGCTGCCATGACTGCACCCGGGATCCTAACTCGCAAGCCCCGGGCTGCCAAAGCAGAACGTGTGCACTTAACCACTGCACCACTGGGCCAGCCCCAAAAGTTTTTATCATAAATAGATGTTTGGTCTTGTCAAATTCTTTCTCTATTGAGATGCTCATGTGATTTTTCTTCCTCATTTGGTCAATGCCATGTATCACATCGATGGACTTGCAGATGTTGAACTATCCTTTCGTCCCTGGTATAAATCCCACTTGATCATGGTGTATGATCTGGTTAATGTATTGCTGGTTTTACTTGTGAATATTTTTTGAGGATTTTTGCATTTATGTTCATCAGCAATATCGGCCTTTAATTTTTCTTCTTTGTGTTGTCCTTGTGTGGTTTTGGTATCAGGGTAATGTTGGTCTTGTAGAGTTAGGTGACCTCAGGGGTTACCGTTGAATTGCAAAATGGATGGGAGGCCTCAGAAGGAACTGACTTCAGGATCTGGTGGAGTTTGAAGCTGGGCGCTAATTTTCTGGCTGTGGGTGTAGGGGCTGGTGCCGCATTCCAGGGAGAAGTGATGGCTCCCTGTGTTCTTGGGGGAAACCAGACCCAGGAAAGAGAAGAAATGACAGTTTCCTTTCACAATGGACTTGGGAGGGGAAACATTTAGCCCAGAAGAGAAGTCATGTTCCTGAGGTCACTGGAAGAAGCTGCCTCTGCGTCCACCAAGCAGAAAGGCCTCCTTCATGGACTCACTTTATCCAAATGAGACCAAGAAGGAGGAAAACATGAGATGCCCTTCCAGGTGGGAGATCTGTGATGGTGGAAACTGTGCCTGGGAGGCTCTGAAAGGCCTCACGGAGGCGACATTTGCTGTGTGCAGAGTGCCAGATGAGAGGCACGCCTGCCTATGTCTGGGAACAGTTTGATTGTCAGGGAGAAGGCACCGCTGGTGCAGAGACTCACAGGAAGAAGTGGGTCTGACCAGACAAGGTCAGAGAGGTGGCGGTGTGGCTGGAAGGAGCCTGAGAAGAGAGAGGAGGGCAGATGGGGGCACGGCAGGGCTGGGTGGCAGGAACTGGCAGACTGTGCTTTTTCCCATCACTCTCTGATGACATTGCTCTAAGACATTGCACCTAGAAAGTACAAATCCTTAAGATCTCACAAAGCATGTGTGCCAAGAATGGGGCACGGCTTAGCTGGGTGGCTCTGCCTCAAGGTCTCTGTGAAGCAGGGTCTGTGGCTCTATTGCGGCTCAACTCGGGGAGGGTTTGCTCCCAAGTTCACTCACATGCATGTTGATGGGGTTTGTTTGGACTGAAAGTCTGAGTTCCTGCCTGTCTGTTGTCCGATCATTCCCTCCGTTCTCTCCTATGGAGCCTCTTCACAGGGCAACTGAAAACATGCACACTTGCTCCCCCAGTTCCAGAGATATAAGAGGAAGAGGGAGAGAGAGGGAAATAGGAGGAGGGAGAGAGGGAGGGGGCTGAAGAATGTGAGTAAGAAAGAAGTGCCAGGCTTTTTGTTATTAACCCCGGGTTGTGTGCCATCCCAACACCTTGGCTGCATTCTGCTCAGAAGCCACTTCCTAACAGCAGAAGACAATGAGCACTGGCAGCCATGGCGGAGGCTGCCCTCCACATAGGCCAACATGAGGCACTTGGGTCTGACTCTAAGTCAAACAGGAGACCGTGGAAGGTTTCATGCCAATGACTGGCAATATCTGAATTTCTTCTAATTTCAACCCCTTAAAGGGGAAGACATGGAAATGAGGTCCAGAGGGGCAGGGACTTGTTCAAGGTCAAAGAGCTGCGACCCAGGCCTGTTTTGAGGGGTACTGCACATGACATCCCACCCCTTCTTGTCGTTCTTTCATCTCTAAGTGTGTGCATTAGACACATGGAAACCAGACCACAGGTGTTGTCACTACTGTCTCTTCCACAGCTGAGGATGTCCTGAGGGACCTATTTCTGGCCTCATCCCCATCGTGCACGTTGAGAGACTGAGGAGGCCCTGGGAGGCACAATGGCGTTTCCAGGACACAGAGCTTCTAGGGAAAAAGAGGCCTGAACTCAGCTGAACTCAGCTTCCTCAAACTGGAAGCCTGGCTCCATCTCAATGTCCTGTGTTGGGCTCTGTGCTGTCTATTTGTGTACAGTTCTGGAGATGACATGGGCAAGGAGGGTGAGCAGCCAAGAGCCCAGGGGGGTTTTGGGTGGATGTGACTGAAGGAAGGGGCCCGGGTAATGGAAGCTTGAGGAAGTGACCTCGCTTCCTTGGTGACAGACCCTAACAGAACTTAGCACACTGGTCCCCAGGCGCACACATTCTAGACATAGCCTCCTATTGAGCTCACTGGAGTGGAGACACTCAAAAGAGCAGGATGCTCTGCTGTTGTCTCCCGACTTGTCGAGGCTCTGGCTTCAAGAAAGCCAAGAAACAGAGCCTTTTCAGTCGCTACACACATTGGCTTGGCCCTCACCTGCACCGCCTCTGGCCATTTGGCAGGAGGAGACCTCAGGTAACACAGGGCAGGCCAACCACGTTAGGCCACAATGGGATCTCAGCCCCACACTCCTCTGAGCCTCCTTGTGTGTCGGGAGGTGGAGGGGACTGAGGGCTGGCAGGGCAGAGTGGGGACCCAGCCTCGGCAGGAGCCCTTTGCTGGGTGTTGGAATCCTGGCAGTGTGTCATGTTCCCAGCCCAGGTGGTGTCTAGCAGGATGGGAGAGTGGGTGTTAGGAACCAAGCTCCTCTATGCATGTGTCAGTCCAGAGCCCTCCGGGTGTCATTCCCTCCCCGGCTGGAGGTCTATGCAGATACTGCTGGGTACCTGATCTGTGCTGGGTTTTCCTCCTGTGGCCAAGCTGAGGCCGGCCCCTCAGATCTCCCTGCCTGGCTCTCGGGCACTGTCTTTATAGAGCTGCACGCTGCAGGAGGTGGTCGAAGAGCTGGCGGATGGCTTCGGGTACTCCATCTCCCTGGACAAGGGGCAGCTGCACCGTGCCACCATCAATAACCAGGGCTGCTCTGAGGTGAGAGTGGACACGGAGGGGTCTTCCCAGCCAGGCCCCTGAGATGACCAGGGCCCGCCCAGAATCCAAACTCAAACTGCCGTTCTCCTGGGACTCTAACAGGGCTGTTCCCCCTCAGTGTCCCACAGTCCCATTCCCAAAGGAATCTGGACATCCGCTTCTCCCCACCAGCTGCATAGGAGGGTAGGAGGGCACTCTTTGCATTTCCCTAGGAAGATTAGAGAAAACGTTGATGTCATTGTCACTTCCCACTAGGCCCTGAGTATCTTTGAATTTTGCCTTTTTTGGAACATGGAACCTCGATAATGAGGGTCTCCAAACTCTCTTTAATGTAAGAGAAATAACCATCAGCGTGTTTTGGAAGTCAAAGGGATTCTCAGAACGTGTCACTGCCCTGTACACTGTTGCCAGACCTGGGAAGGGTGAGGTGGCCACATAACATTTCCCTCTGGGTCAGGGTCTGATGAAGCCTCAGGCAGTTAGAGGGGATGTCCCTCAGCCCTCACTTTGGGCGGTTCTCTGTTCTGACTCACAGGACCTAGAGAAGCCACTTGGCATGCCTAAACCTCTGTTCTCCTCTCTAGACAGGGGGTGTCTGTTGAGGATTCACTGGGCTGGTGCTCTTCACAGAGGGAGCTCTGTTGTCCCTCAGTGAGTAAATGGCCTCGAGGGAGCTCAACGTGGAATCCTTCGCCCGCCCAAAGTCAGATTGTACTTTGAAAGCCCAGAGCCTTGCTGAGTGTGGGAGCCCCTATCTCTCCTGTTGCACATGTCTGGGAGGGGCTAGGAGATCCTGTGTGAGCTGCAGACTTCGATAATCCTGGTGGTTTGCAGTGGTGGCCCTGACCCTCTGTCCTCCTCATCCCAGCCAGAGTGAAGATGAGTCCAGTCTGTGTGTAACTGAGGCCTGTAGGATGCATGCCCTCCAGGCAGGCATGATGCAGAGGCTCTCAGAGTCTGTGGTGCCAGCCTTCCCCGGTAGAGTCCTCTGCAGTGTCACCACCTCCCTCTACAGCTCCTCAGGCTCCAGCACATCCCACCAGGTCCTGGGCCAGCTGTTTCCCAGGTGACTGCCCGCCTCCTCCTCAGCACAGTGGTGACTCTGCCCACTGCCAGCTGTGTGTCTTGTCTTGGGAATGTCACCACATCTCTCTGAGCCTGAGTTGGCTCCTCTGAAACGTGGGGTGGGAGAGGATGAACTTGCTAGGGTTCTCCCAGGGATGAATGGGCTCAGCCATCCAGGTGCTTCCATGGTGCCCAGCTCTGCAGAGAGGGCCCTGGGTCATGCAGTGCTTGCTGGAGGTGATTATTTCTCTGCCCCCCATGAAAAGTAGTCTTCCTCTCCCTTCACTGGCTTGTGGCTTTTTGAGTTTGGAAAAACACCTGGAGAGGACCCTGTCAAGGAGTTTGAGATGCCATCCAGCTGGTCCTGGTGTATGTCCTTGGTGTAGCCATTTAGGGATCTCTGGGGCCACAGAGGGGCCACAGGCCTACTCAGACCCCAGGGGTGGTTCTGGTTGGGGTTCATTTAACAATGTCTATGAAGGACGTACTGTGTGCAGGACATCTGGACACACTAAGTGTCACTCAATAAATGAAGCAGACAGCCTCGCTGGGCCTCCCCTCTAATCTGAGAGTCAGTCACACTTGACATCATTCCTAAGTCCCATCTACCCTCCATCCCGGGCGATGCCCTCATCCCCTTTGGGACACATGGAGGCAGCTTGGCCCATTGTGTGCGGGATGCTGGAGGACAGCACCACCTCCCAAAGTGAGTGGTCTTTGGGTGCAGAAGGACGGCCTCCTGTCTCTAGCAAACAGGGTGCTGGGAGAGGATGGAGGCTGTGGCTGGCGCAGGCCTGGGAGAACCCTGCATCTCATCCATATTGTGATTCCCATGGGAAGGCTGAGTCCTGGTGGCTGCCAGTCCAGCAGGACTGGACTCAGAGAGAGATGTGCATGGGCCCCAGGCCCCCTGAGAACCGGAAGGGAGGCTGGGCTGAGTTGTCTCCTAGAGACCACTCCTAGCAGAGTCCCAGCTCCTTCTGCCTCCCTTTCTCCACATCCACCCCTTGTGAGTGCCACCACCAGGTCCATAGTAGGAGGTGCATGAGCAAGCTGCTCACAGATCTGCTGGAGTCTTCATTCCAGTGGCCCATGTGCATGGAGGGCTGGGGTGGGCTGTGTCCAGACCCTTGGGGAGGAAGTGTTGGTGGGAACAAGGGACTCTCACAGACTGTGTTCAGCCTACTGGATGAGCAGGCCTGCCACAGCCAGGGCAGCCAGCCAGGGCTCAGGGCAGGGATGGGCCCCTCCTCTGGAGGGTGAGGGGCTGGCACAGGGGCCCAGATGCTAACAAGAGTGCCTTGGGTGGGCAGTGTTTAAGGAAAGGCCAGGCCACTGACTCTGTGGCCCATCTGCCTCCCCCCAGTGCTATCTATTTCCTGCTGGGAACCTGGCTGGGCCAAGGACAGGATTGCAGGGAGCCCCTGCAGTTTCCCTGTTGGACCCTGCAGCTGGCCACTGTGCACGTCAGCTTTGGTGGCTCACACGTGGAGGGCCATGCCTACCTTCTGCCAGGCCACCTGGAGCACCTCAAGGCCATTGAGGCTGAACAGAAAGGTGAGGGGACTGGAGTCTGAGAAGACTGTCTGTGTTGAGGTTCATGGGCTAGAGTTCCGTTAACGGCAGTGGAGTCCTTCCTGTCTTTGGAAAGGCATGGAAACTGTCAGGTGTGTGAGTGAAACTTTCTCTTTATCCTGCTCCAGAGCCAGCTCCAAATCTCCTGTCACTTCCAGAGCCAGAGCCAGATCCAGCCTCTGGGCTAGAGCCAGCTCCAGCTCCAGCCCCACCACCTGTGGCAGAGTTTGAGCCAGCATCACCTGCATCGGACCCTACATGGCTGGAGGAAGAGCCACCATTAACTTCAGCCCCAGTGCTGGCTCCTGAACTAGAGCCCACTGGACCCTGGGCTGGGACCACCGAAAACCAGCTGAGGGAGGAGAAGCCGAACATCTTGGACTTCCCTCCCCGGCTGGTGGCAGAGCAGCTGAGAAGGATGGAGGCGGTGAGCAGCAGGGCTTGCAGGGCAGGGGGGCCCTGCCTTCCTGTGCCATGAGCTGCCCCACACCTGCCATTCCGTGATCCAAAATCTGATGATCTGGGTCCACATTCCTGCTCCCCCGTTACCAACACTGTGACTTGGGCACTTTCTTAACCCCAAGCGCTCGCTGTCCCCACGTGCACAGCAGACCCGGACGCTAAGGGCGCCTGCTGCACGGGGTGGCTGTGCCGATGAATGAGGTGGAACAGAAACGATGTTGGGCAGCGTCTGGCCCTTTGGTGCGGGAGGGAGCTCACTGAAGTGCTGCCAGGTCCTTGGGTCGATCACGCGTGTGCCCACGGGGCCTTCACATCCTCAGCAAGTATCAGACACGTGATGTGTACTGACTCCAGCGGAGACAATCACACAAAGCTGGTGCTTCTCCCTGCCTCGGGGGAATGTGCATGGGAATGGGGAGTGGGACCCGAGGGGGACTGGGATGGGTGGAAGATGGCCCTTGGGGTGGGCCGGCGGGGGCTGCGTTCCAGAGCTTGGAGGAAGTGAGATGGGGCTGGGAGCAAATGCTCCCCCCTTCTGCACAGCACTGTGTCCCGGGTCGGCTTGTGCTGGCACCTTCAGTGGACACAGACAAAACCCAGGGAGTCCCACACACCTCAGAGATCACATCTTCTGTCCCCTGAGCTCCCGCTCTGTCCGCAACCCGCCTGGGACTGTGGGGGACAGTGGATGCCGAGCTGGGGTGAGGCAGTGCTGGCAACACTCTGAATCTTCCTCAGGAGCTGTTTAAGAAATTGGTGCCCGCCCACTGCCTGGGCTCCATCTGGTCCCAGCAAGACAACAGGGACCGCAAGTACTTGGCATCCACCATCTGTGACACTGTGGCACACACGAACATCTTGGGCAACAGTGTCATCGCATGACAGCCCAGGAAAGGGCCAGGGTGGTGGAGATGTGGATTCAGGTGGCAGAGGTAAGACATGGGAGGCCCATGGAGGCCCTTTCTGGAGTCTTGGGAATTGCCTCTTGTTTCTCAGCTGTCGAGATTTAAGTCTGTGGTCTGAGTCCCTGCACTGTCGCTAGACCCTCCTGCCAGGGCCACACTGACCTTGACTTGAGGTCCTGGTGATGGCAAGCTCACTTCCTTCTTGTGCTCCTTCCTTGTGTTGAGCTAAAAATCCTTGTGCCTGGCAGTGTTTCTCGTCGGGTCCCAGGTGTGCCCTCCCTGGGTTTCCTGGGCATCTGTCTCATGCAGGACAGGAGAAGTCCATGAGGGGTCAGAATCCAGAGCTGGAGAGCTCCAGCACCCCCTCACAGCTCAATCTCTTCCCTCCCCCGGGGTGCCGAGGTCTCAGAAACTTCTCATCCTTCCACACGATCCTTTCTGCTCTGCAGAGCCCTGCCATTAAGCGTCTCAAAGAGACCTGGAGACAAGTTTCCAGGCGGGTAGGCTGCTCTCCATCCAAGCACCATGAGGGTGAGGTGGACCTGGCAGCCGGCCTTGGGTCTCCATGACACCCGCACTCAGCTGAGACCACCTCGGAGACAGTGAATGCCTGGGACACAGACTGATCTGGTTCCTGGGTCTCTGAGTCTCTCAGGGCCCTTAGGCCAGCAGTTCTGCCCAGAATTCATTTCCTTCAATATCAGATCCTGACTTGAGCCCAGTTGGAGATTCTCAAGTGTTTCCTTTGCAGCAGCAGAAATCTCAATCCAACTGAAACCAAGAGTGTTCAAAACAGATCTGTGTGGTAGATATGGGAATGGAGGCCCCAGGTGACAACAGGAGAGGCCCCTGCCCAGTCCCATGGGGACCTCGGGTCTCACAACACCCCAGTGAAATCCCTCATCCAGGCCCCAGGCTGTTTGGATCTTCTGGGATCTCAAAAAAACGGGATTTGCCCTTCAACCACCCCATAGTCTTTCTTTCTTTCCCCACTCCCCCAGGGAGAGTTCCTACACCTTTAAGAAGTGGTGCAGGGGAGAGCAGCACGTGAGCAAGAGACTGTTCCTGAAGGTAACCTGGGGCTGGAGATCTGGGAGGAGGGGTGCGGGAGGTGGCCGGGAACATCCTGAGGGCATCCTAGGAAGTGAGGCTATGGTAAGGCCATCCTGGGGTTCAGAGACCCCTGTCGGTGGGGCAGGAAGGAGATGCCTCACGGCCCCCCCCAACACCCTCTGCCCTCTCCCTCCATGTCTCAGTTTGGCTGTTGTTGGGACACACTCTGGGAGTGCAGAGGTCGGGACCATGGACAGTGGTGGGGCAGGGCAAGGGGTGAAGGCAGCGGGGACAGGGACTCTGGCTGGGAGGGAGATTGGCCTCTCCTCGGTGGGTCCTTGAGCAAGTCTCTGTCCCTCTGTGGGCCTCGGTCTCCTCCTCTGGGAAATGGAGGGAGATGATGTGGTGCAGGCCTCACGGCGGGGTGATACCATCCAAGGGAGGACAGGAATGGGAGGAGATTTGTGCTGGCTCCTCCTGGAGAGGTGAGGGGAGAGCAGTGATGACAGTCAGATGACACGGAGTCCTCAGGAAAGCGCTGGAGGGAGGTGGATTTCCCCTCACTCTTTCCTGATGAGGAAATAGGCTCAGGGAGGCCTGGGCAGGCCCAAGGTCACAGAGGAGTGAGTCCTGGAGCCAGGACTGGTCTAGAATCAGAGCACCCTGGAGGTGCGAACGGCATAGGCAGCAGGGGACTGGAGCCGGATGGCCAGGGTCTGAGGTCAGGGGCCTTGGGGGACATGTGGAGGGGAGCAGGGACTCTCTGACCCTGTCTTCGGCACCGACAGGAGGCGACCTCCATGTTGGCCACTGCACAGAGGGCCCGCCATGGAGCCCGGGAGAGGCAGCGGCAGCAGGTGAGGGTGCCTGTGGGGGAGGTGCCCATGAATCAGAGGAGAGGTTTTCCCCTTCCCAGCTGGAGGCCACCCCCAGGAGAGGGGCCTTCCTCCTCCATCGCATCTGCTGTGGCTGCCGAGCCTGAAGTGCCTGCATTGGCAGTGAGCAGGAGGAGGCCTGGAAGGGCTGGGAGCAGGATGGTTTTGGGGTGGGGAGGGGCAGAGGCCACACCCCCTGGGATTGGCCCACAGCCAGCCCTGGGATGTGACTGGGGGAGTTTGGTGTTCCTGGAGGGGAGGGGAGGAGGGAATTGTGTGTGGTGGGGGCTCCTGAGGGTCCTAGGCTACTGTATGTGGGAACCTGTGGTGGGCAGGTGGCTGGGGTGAGGTGTTTCACGGGAGGGTTCATGGGGGCACCTGAGTGCTGGAACTCATCACCATCCTCACCTTGATGGAGCAGGGTGTCATCCCCTCCCTCGAGATGATCTTCAGTTATCTGGAGCTGCTGCATAATGAGATGGATTATTATGTGGAGGTGAGTGAGCATGGAGGTGGGGCTGTGGGATCAGGCTCCTGAAGATTTGGGAGGAGAGAGTCCTGCCTGAGCCCTGAGCTCTCACACTTGGAAAGGTCCTCTCTGCAGAGACTCCCAGCCTCCTGTGGAAGCCAGGACATCAGGCCCATCTCAGCAACGAGTGATGGGAGGCTCTGCCTAGGCCGCCATCCAGGCTCCCTGGGCTGCTGAGGCTCAGAGCTGCCTGGCTGTGTGGCCACAGGAGGGGGAGTCTGAGCTGGACTCAGCCTCTCCCTCTGGCTCTGCCCATGAGGGAAGAGAAGTCGGGCCCCTCCAAGTCAGGAAGCACATCAGAGCCTTGGCTGTCCCTTCCTGCCTGAGGCCTCAGTCTCCCCATGTGTCATCAGAGAGGGTTAGATTACAAGGTCTCAGCTCCTCTGCCCCCAGGTCTGGAGCCCAGAGCCTGGCCCAGGTCCAAGTCCGGTCTCTGGAAGGGCCTGCCCACTGGCAGCAGTGCAACACTGGAAGAGGTGGGATGGGGGCTAGTTCTGGGCTAAGGGGGCTGTTTCTGATGGACTTTGGCTGTCTGCCTTCCAGGGGAATGTGCTCAGCTGTCAGAATGAGGTAAGGAGCTGCGGCCTCACTGTGGTGAGAGTGGCTGTGTGGGAATCAGAGAGCCCCCCTTTCATAAGAAGCCCTCTAGCCCAATCCCTGGGTTCGGGCATTTATTTGCAGAGTTCGATATACAGAGCTGGGGATCCTATGGTGTTGGCGGGCTGGGGAGGGCTGGCGTCAAGGACCGCTTACTGGTAGAGGATCTATTTCGGGACAACTGCAAGAACAGGCATGTCCTGACTGGAATTGCAGGGAAGGAGGGTTCCCAAGTTGGCAAAGGCCCCACACTGGCTCCTTGACCCCTCCTCACCCCCACCAAGAGCCCTGCAGGGTCCCCCACACAGGCCATGTCTCCATCCTGTCCTTCCTCTGTCCCAGGAATTCAAATTCATCAAGGACATCAAGCTGGTCCAGAAGGCTGCAAATCTGTACACCGTGCAGCCCAATGAGCACTTTGGAGCCTGGTTCCAGGCTGTTGAGCCCCTGAGTGAGGAGGCGAGGTGAGGCAGGGCAGGAGTTGGGTGAGGGCAGGGCAGACTCTCCCTGCACACCAGCTCCAGTGTCCATGGCCGTGGCTCCATCCCCAGCCTCAGATCTGGCTGCATGGTGACCCTTGGGACTCCAGCTGCTGGGAGGCTCTGGGAGGCACTGCTGTGGTGTGGCTCCTGGGAGCCCACAGCTCCACTCTGTCCTGTAGCTACAGCCTGTCCTGTCAGCTGGAGCCCCGATACCAGTGGTCCAGAAAGATTCGACTCTTCTTCAAAGACAAGAAGAGCCGCTCATCTTCCCGCCCAGGGCTGAGTGAGTGTCTGGACTGGCAGTGGTTGAATTCAGGGTCTCAGTACAGATTCAGGCCAAGTCTGGGCCAGGGGAGTCGGACAGCTGTGGTGCTGGGGCCCCAGCTCCACCGCTGAGCAGTCCTGTCACGGGTGATTCCCCTCGCATTTCTGGGACTGGTTTGTTCCTCTGTGAAGTGGGTGACACTAAATATCAGCCCCTGTGTCAGGGACATGGGATGCTGTTGGCTGACTGAGCACTCAGCACCGGGTCTGGGGCACAGGGTACAGTGGGTGCAGGGAGGGGGGAGAGTATGCTGTGATTCTGGGGGAGGCCCCAGAGGAAATTCCTCTCTCTATCCAGACACGAGGCCCCCAAAAAAGAGCCCAGCGGTTGTGGCAGATGTTGCTCCTTAGACCAGCTGACTCACAGCAGGGACACAGCACGGACACTCAGGTGCATGGGGCCACCTCTCAGATGCTGATATGAATGAAAACTTTGTGATCTATTTCCTGGGGGTGCCTGAAGGCCACAAGGGATTGGACGATCCCACCATCTCCCTCACACATTTTCCCCAGCGCCAATTTTCCCTCTTTGGAGAGGCCATGTTTTCGTTGTCAATGATAAATGCTAAGTTTGGGTATTCTATTAAATTTCTGTTTTTTTCTCAGCCTGGGAGTGGACATGTGGTTCTTTCACTCTCTGTGCTCATGGAAATGAGATCCTGAATCTCACATTCCTCCTTGAATTCAGAAACCTCTCAGAGTCCTCAGCTCAGGGTATGTGGTGAAGGGAGAAGTGCCAGTGCCGTCCCTGGCTGCTGAAGGACAGTCCCGTGTCCCCCTCACTCAGAGCACAGGATCATTGCAGTGTGGTTCACCTGGTCCTGGAGCAGAAGCAGCCCCTCCGATCTCCCGGAGCTGAGACGTTGGAGGGACTTTCTCTGGCAGAACAACATCCACGGAAACGGGGCTGACTTTAAAAGTAGCACTTGCTTAGGGCCAGCCCAGTGGTGCAGAGGTTCAGTTCCCATGGTCCCCTTCTATGGGCTGAGGTTCGCTGGTACAGATCCCGAGTGCGGACCTACGCATCCCTTGTCCAGCCACGCTGTGGCAGGTGTCCTGCATATAAAGTAGAGGAAGATGGGCATGGATGTTAGCTCAGGGTCAGTCTTCCTCAGCAAAAATAGGAGGATTGGCTGCAGATGTTAGCTCAGACCTAACCTTCCTCAACCACAAAAAAGCTGGCCCTGGCCTGTACCTAGCACAATTCCTGCCCAGGACTGTGGCTGCCTTTCTGCACTTGGAGGATGAGGGAACATTTTCCCAGTTCCTCTTGCCCAAATGAAGAACTTGTTTTCTGATTCAGTCCCTGGAATTGCATCCACTGTAAGTGGGGAAAATCCTGTAAAACCTCAAAATGTGCACGTGGAGAGGGGGAGGCTAGAGGAAGGTCCTGTGCAAATGGACTAAGGGCAGGCAGGACTCTCCCTCTCTGGGCCCCTCTAGGGTCTCCCTGTTCACCTTTGACCTGGGCTTGGTCCTCCTGGGATTCTGGTCCGTGACTCTGATTCCCATTTCCTGCTTATTTTCTCTCCAAGGGGAAAGACTGGGGAGGCAGCTTTTAGCGCCACAGCCGGGTCTCCCTCCATGAACCTGGTTCTCCCTGTGAACTAGGATTTTCAGTATCCCTGCACTTCCGCATGCAATTCCTTCTTAGGGCAGAAATTCCCTAGATGCCCCTAGCCTTTCTGTCAGGTCCATCCTGGCCACTCCTTCCAGGCTGTACCAGATGGATCCCAGGTGAGTTCTGGTTTTCCAGGATAACAGACCATCATCCAGACCAGGAATGACCCCACGGTGTTCCTTGCTGCCCAGGGTGACCTCTGGGCTTGTGTGGTTCTCAGGTCCATGGTCTTGGACAATCAACAGTTTACACACTCTGGTGTAATTTGACTGGCTTTTCCGAAGTGGTAGCTGGGCCCGAGCCATGAAGCATGTAGCCCCTGGGTGACTGGGGTCTTTTCCACAGTCTTGTGCTGTGGTTCTGTCATCGAGGTGTGAACCTTTCCTGTTGGGAACTTGGAAAGATGAGGCCTAAGAAGGGTGTGAGGTGGGGGTCCTGCGGGCAATACCACCAAACTAATGTTCTGTGGATGCGCATGGACACAGCCTCACCAAGTATAATCCGGAAATGCTCCCCATGTGAGTGTCCAACAGACACTGGTCTGGCTCAACCGGAGAACCCGCCTGATAACCAACAGCTAAAGGGTGACCACCCGGCCTTTTGAGCCTCATCCCCAGGAAACACCATGTAAGCAAGGACCAGATGAATCGCTTGTCACTTCTGAGTTATCCCCTTCTTCCTGATGGCTGCAAGTGTCACTCAGACACTCGGCAGGCTGGACTCTGCCAGGGAGGCCGTCTCAGGACAGCCAGAAGCTGAGGATAAATCCTGGTTCCCGGCAGCCCAGGCCCTTGCTGATGCAGCACAGCCACCCAGGAAAGAGACTTGCCAGAGGAAGGTGGGGAAGGCTGTGTTGTCCCTCCAGGAAGAAAGAGTCGTGGCAGGTCCCAGGGCTAGTCCAGGGCCAGGATGAAGGCACGGCTGTCCCATGAGTGTCTCCTCCAGGACTGGGATGCTCCTGAGAGCCGACCTGGCAGGTAGCAACATTCAGTAAGTCACATGGGTACAGCTGTGGCAGAGGAGGGGCAATTTATCCCATCTCTGGGTTTCCAATTTGGAAATTGTTTGCTGAAGTCCATGAGTAAAGCAGCTGGAAAATCTGGATGACAGGTTTAGTTTTGAAGGAAAGTATGAGTTACCAAAACTGGCTTCCTAAGAGCTAACTAAAGTGAAGAGAAAATAATAATGTGAATCTCTTAAAATGCCTCAGGTGCATATAGTGTCAGAGAGAAATCCTCAAAATGTTTGAGGAACTGGAAAGCTGGATTCTGTTTAAACTGTCGCAGGTGTAAGGTGGGGATGGGTGTTTGCATCTCGTCTTCCAGTATAAGTGGAAACAAGATCACATTAGGAGTGAACTCAGTCTTTCCACAGTGGTGTAAGACATGGGATTGTACTCCTCATTCACGTACCTCAAGAATATCTTGCCACGTGGTCCATTCATTGGTGCATCTTCCATTTACAAGAGCTAACAAAAAATCTGTCCCATTGACAGACATACCATCCAGTTAACTGCCACCTCACCCCACTCACAGTGTCCTGCAAGGCTCTCTTGGTGATCTGGCTCATCAGAGTGAGGGATTCATGCCAGAGTATGCCAGAGGCCTGGGAACCATATTCATACCACCTCCAATTGCCAAGATGGGAGGATCTCTGAATGGGAAACCTGACTCTCAAACACTGTCTTTCCCTTGGCTCGACTTAGGATTTGTCCCTGAATGACATGATTGGACCATTCACCCGACTGCTGCCCCCTCGGTTTTGGTGGCTCTGGAAGAGGTACCAAGATGTACTGGCCTTTCCTTCACCATTGAGGAGACCAATGAGAACCCCTCTTGACTCCCCAACCTGCCCTCAGGTTTTGATGTCTACACTGCCTGTCCCAGTGACCACAAGAACTTCGAGACCACTCTGACTCTCCTTAGGGAATTGAACTCTCTCTAACTACAACCACCAGACTAGAGCAAATCTTGGGCCACTGTTTTAGGAACAACTTCAGCATTTGCAGCTAAGGTTGGAACAATTCTGGAGATCTACCAAAGCCCCTGTGTAAGGGGTCTGGATTCTGGAGAGAGAGATTCTGGTCTTCACCAATGAGTTCTCTCATCCAATCATAGGGAAAGGCAGAAGCTCTACGTATGTCATCCCAAGGACTTCTCAGCTTGTGAGATTATTAAGTGGGTTGGGAAGGAAGATGATGGTGAAGAAGAAGTGCCATGGAAACATTGAGACTGAGGCCAGGGTCATGCTCAAGGCCAATGCATCCACCGCACTGCTCCTGGGAACATTGGCTGAGGACAGCTCACAGCTCTTTCCCTCACAGGGCATGCCCACAGCATAGGGAATCACCTAAGCTTAGGACACAGCCCTCTCGAGGGACAGCCAGAGGCCCATGTCTGGCCGATAAGGGAATAAGAAGCCTGGTCTCAATTTGGGACAACACCAAAGGGCCGTCCCAGCTCCAGAGATCCTTGAGCGTTGGCGGAGACTCAGTGACAACTGTCCTGTGCTTCAGCTTCTCCTTCAGCTATCCCCGCCTTGCTAACTTCCATAGGGATATCTCCCCAGAACCCTTCCCTAAGCCTTTCACATGGAATCCTCCCCCTCACAGTCTCTTTCCAGGGCCCCATCTGTGACAAGCAGCAATCAGGAGACATTAATGCTGAACACAGCAGCATGAGATTCGGCAAATGCTGTTCTGGAAGTACTATCTGTTAGACGATCTGAGAGGGTAGGTCATTGTAATCTCCAGGATAACTTAGGTAATGCTCTGGTAATAAACACAACAATTGAGAAATTCATTACTAAAGATGCATTTCTCCTCAGATTTACATCATACATTGATAGTTGAGGTGAAGGGACCCCTGCTTCCTAAGTCACGTGGGGCAAGGCTGATGGAGGCCCCACGATCTTGTTGGTACACCACCTGAAACTGATGCATTCTTCAGTTGCCACCAAAGGACAGAAAGAGCACCTAGGGTCTTACACATCCTCTTTTATTCTTTGGCTTAAAAGTGATGCCATTGGTCGGAAGGTGCCACACATCCTTTCCAAAACCAAGAGGTCTAAGAAACATAGTCTTCTGTGTGCCAGAGTGAAAGCAGAAGTGGATGCTGGCACCACACTCTCTTTCTTTTCACCAAAGGATATGATGGCTCTCCCTCTCACATAGAGAATTCACTCACCCTCTTTCCCAATGAGGACATCTGAAGACCCGGTAAACTCAGAAACCCTAGCTGACCCTTGGGCTAAGGGAACAAAGACTTCAGGGGCCACACATGACAAAGAATACAGAACTCGCAGGAGAGGATCTGAAAATTCACTAAAGAAACTAACAAGGACTATTGTAATAAGCAGAAACAAGAAACGCTTGGGATGGGGAGAACCTGACATCCACAATTGTCCACATCATCCTATTCCAAATACTCAGTCTTCTGCAAGAAGTTGCAGGGCATACGGAGAGACAAAGAAGGATGGCTTATACAGAGGGAAACTTGATGATTAGAAGGGGCCCTTGAGAAAGCACTGAGAGGTTACTGCAGAAAATTTTGTCTGCTTGTTGCTATTCACATTCCTGTGCTGAGCCTATGTCTTCATAAGCTTGTCGCAGGGATAAGGAACAGCTCTGTTTCAGGGTAAGACAGAGTCAGAGGTCATGGATACCAGCAACTGATTTGTCTATTTTCTTCTGTCTTTCTCCAAGACTATATCTACTGTCTCATCGTGCTTTAGAAGCAAAACCTGGAAAACCTACCAAAGCAATTGTTTTTGGGTTTTTCTACCAATAGTACAGAAAATATGGCTGTTATTTTTGGTGCTGAAACTCAATTTTGTGGACTAAATTTCAACCTGAATTTGAAGTTTGTTTAAAATAGCTAAACATAGAATAACCATATGACCTGGCACTTCCACTCCTAGATATTTACCCCCTAAAGTCGAACACAGGTATACAACCAACAATTTGTCTAGGAATATTCACATCAGCCCTTCGCATAATAGTCCAAGGTGCAAGGTCCATCAACAGATGAAGGGAGAAACAAAAATGGGGACATCCATGCAATGGGATAGGAATCAGCCATGAAAAGAAGTGAACTGCTGATGTGTGTATAATCTTTAAAAACATTATGCTAGTGAAAGAAGGCAGACACAAAAGGAGAAATCTTTATGTTTCTATTGATACGAAAAGTCCAGAAAAGGCAGATCAATTGATAGAATGTCCCTTCCTGGTTGCCAGAGGCTGGGCATAGGGTGGAATGGGGAGCGACTGCTTAATTTGTACAGGGTTTCCTTTAGGGTGATGAAATCTTCTGGTATAGACAGCAGTGATGATTGCACAGCACTGGGAATGTCCTAAACCCCACTGAATTGTGGGTGATTCACCTTTTCACAGTGAATTTTACGTGATGTGAATTTTACCTTAATTTCAGAAAACAATACAGAGTTCATTATCTCCCACAACAGAGTGTCAAGAGCCCCTGTGGCTCAAGGATGAAAGGGCTCTATCAACAACCTCATGACTACTCCAGGAGTGGTAGATTTTCATTTTCTCTCATAGTGAGAGTGTTCTGTCCATTGTCACAAGACTATTCTATTCTTGGCCCCAAATGTCCAAAGACAGTGAGAGAAAATATGCCCTGTCATACCCCTTTTCACTAGACAGGCCTTTCCTTCCAGAAGCCCCAAGGGAACTTTCTGGGTCAGGGTTGCAATCCAGCCCATGACTAAGCTACACTTTGAGCAGTGACAGGATTGCATTCAATTTCTTCCCCGCTGTTCTCAGATGAGAGGAAAAGACCATGGCGCCTGAGCCCATGAGATGGGAAACACCCAAACCAAACTTAGGTCCTAGCAAGGAGAAAGCCATCAGTACTCAAATAACTCCCTGTTCTAGGATTTAATTTTCTTATTAATAGACTGTACTTTTTAGAGTAGTTTTAAGTTTACAGAAAAATTCAGCATGGGGCTGGCCCAGTGGCATAGTGGTTAAGTTCGTATGTTCCACTTTGGTGGCCCGGGTGTCCCAGGCTCGATCCCGGGTGCAGACCTATGTACCACTGATGAAGCTATACTGTGGTGGTGTCCCACATACAAAATATAGGAAGATTGGCACAGATGTTAGCTCAGCAGCAGTCTTCCTCAAGCAAAAAGAGGAAGATTAGCAATACATGTTAGCCCAGGGCCAATCCTCCACACCAAAAAAAAAATAGTATATATATATATATAAATGCATTCAGCAGACAGCGCAAGTTCCAATATCCCCCCTCATACCCAAGTTCACACACACTTTCCCTTGTTATCAGTATCTTGCATTTGTGAGATACATTGGTTATATTTGATGAGTCAACATTGATACAATATTATAAGGTAAACAGCTTATATTAGGGTTCACTCTGTGTGTTTTATCTTTATTGGGCTTTGATGAATGTATAGGGACATCTATCCACTGTTACAGTATCATACAGCATAATTTCTCTGCTCTAAAAATCCTCTGTGCTCTATTCATTCCTCGCTCCCTCTGCCCAAGTCCAGGTAACTATTGAAGTTTTTACCATCTCCTTGGTTTTGCCTTTTCCAAAATGGCACATAATTGGAATCATACAGAGTGCAGCATTTTCCAATTGGCTTCTTTTGCTAAGAAATATGCATTTAAGATTCCTCCATTTCCTTTTCATGGCTTGATAGTTCACTTCTTTTTCATTGCTGAATAATATTCCATTGTTTGCATAGACAACGGTTTGTTTATCCATTCACTTCTTGAAGGGCATTTTGTTTATTTGCCAGCTTTTCCAATAATGAATAAAGCTGATATAAACATTCATCTGTAGGTTTTGTGTGGATATAAGTTTTCAGTTCATTCACGTACATACCAAGGAGTGAAATTGTTGGATCTTAGGGCAAGAATGTCCAGCTTTGTGAGGCACTTCCAAACTCTCCTCCAAAGTGGCTGCACTGTCTTGCATTCCCAACAGCGATGGATGAAAGTTCCTGTTGCTTCATGTCCTCCTCAGCATTTGCAGTTGCCAATGCTCTGGTATTTGGCCATTTTAATAGGCATGTACTGGTATCTGATTGTTATTTTTAATTTGCATTTCCCTGATGGCAAGGATGTTGAGCATTTTCTGTGTGCTCATTTGCCATCTGTGTATGACAGGGCTGAAACAGAATGGACTGCAGGAAAAGAGATGTCTGGGATGACAGGAAGGTGGAGGCAGAGATGATCTTCAGGGCTAACTAGGCACTGACTATGCCCTCTGTCAGATAAATTGTGGTCTACCTAACATTGAGTTTTGAGTGAAAACTCCATAGCATCTGGTTTTGCACACATATATCTTATTGTGGATTGAGTTTTTATATATATTTTTACTGAAAGCTGCCATAAGCCCTATCTATAAACAGGTTGCTGTACAGCAGGTGATGACTGTGTCAGAGATGATGAGAGTCTATCTTGAGTGCATGGTGTCTGCCAGGCAAGCGGCATGTGTTTCCTATCACCAGAGGCAGAAACGCAAACACTTCTGCCACTGCATCTTAGTATTGGAGTCTCCAAGGAAAACAACGCAGCCAAGCACTGGGTGGAACAATGCTTTACTGACATAGAGGAGACAGAGCAAGAACAGCTTCAGTGGTAGGCATTGGTCCCCCATGGCCAGAGGGTTCCTCCTGGCAGCTGAAGCAGGGCAGTTAGCCTGCACACACCTCTCTCATGCCATAGAAGAAAGAGCCTGACCCGCCTCTGCAGGGGACAAGTATAGCAGTGGAGTTGGCCAGCTGCCATATGATGCCCAAGCTGAAGCAGAACGAAGGAGAACACATTGAGCCTGGAATGGGAAAAGATAGTCCCACAAGAGGTGACAAGTCCAGCACAGGCTGTGCAGACTCCTTACCTCTTGGTGAGGAAGTGTTCCCCGCCCAAGACTCCTTCCTAAGTGACCCAGTGGGGGTCCACAGACCACAGGCGCTGGCTTGCCTCTCCCAGCAGTGTCACTGGTAGCCAATGCCTCCCCCATTATGCATTTTCATTTTGCATTTGCCACCAGAGAGAGCCCTGAGAGGAGCTACATCTCTTTTTATCTCTTGGAGGACACTTCATTCCTGAGAAGTTTCTGTATTCTTGGCTATATTGGGTTCATAATCTAATCATTTTTATATTTGCGTATGTAGCATGCGCAGTATCCCCTCTCTAATGTTCAGTTCACTTGCAACACTGGAGGTGCTTACTGTTATATTTCTATATTAGAGCTGAAGATTCTGAGGACAGAAGAGATTACATAACATCTACGAAGTTATTACATTTACTAAGTGCTGAAGCCATGTTACCAGGTCAGACAAGCTTCCTTCAGAGCTGAGCTTTTTAACCTCTAATGACTTCTTGTAGAAAAGAGAAGAGTGAATGCAGGTGCTTTCTCAAGATCATTGATTGCAGGAGTTCTTTGAAAAGAAAACAAAAAGCAACGCCTTCGTGTTAGGAGAAAACCTTACAGTTCTCCTTTATCCGGTGTCTCATCTTAATTTTCACACGGAACACCTCACTTCACCAAATCTGTGTGGGTTTTCCCCACACCAAGCCATTCCGTGGACACCAGCTGGGCGTTCTACAATTTAACCTAATTCTGACACTCTGTAGCTGGAGATAGCATCAGATCCCACTGGTTGAGGGCTCAGTCCCATGACATTGCCCCCCACTTCAGATGCCAAGGGCAAGTAGTAGGTCCCCAGGTTACCCACATTTACTGTCCAATTTAACTACAAATCAGAGGTTACCAAAACTTCCTCCTCAGGTTCGATTAATTTTCTAGAGCAGCTCACAGAACTCAGGGAAATATTTATATATGTCTACCAGTTTATTGAAGGATATGATAAATGAGACAGATGCACAGCCTAATGAAGAGACACACAGGGTGAGGTTGGGGAGGGTCCTGAGCATGAGAACATTCGTCCCTGTGGAGTCGAGATGGATCATCCCCACTGCAGGCAGATGTGTTCACCAACCTGGAGGCACCCCAAAGACCATAGTATTGGGATTTCATGGAGGCTCCCTCACATAGGCATGACCAATTATTAACTCCACTTCCAGCCCCTCCTCTCTATCTAGAGAAGTTGGAGGAGAAAGAGGGCATGGAAATCTCAAGCTTCTAATCACAGCTTGGTCTTTCTGCTGTCCATCCTGCATCCAAAAGCCACACAGGAGCCCACCCAGAGTCGACTAGTTAGAACAAAAGAAGCTTCTATTGCTCTTGGCACTTAGGAACTTACCAGTATTCCAGGAGCCCTGTGTCAGGAACTGTGGCCAGAGACCTATCTATATTTCCTAATAGCTCACAACATTTTTTCCATTTCACATTACTGTCTCCAGATACTGACTGTCGATACAGCACATGTTTGCACCCTTCTCTGCTGTATTAAGCCTGGGTGGGCTTGACTGCTCCCAGAGGCCACAGACGGGGAAGCGTCTGTAATCTGTAACGCCTGTTCATGAGTATCTGACTACCAATACTATGCTACTCAGGCATATGCAGACATGGATAAACCGTGGCCAGAGGTTGAAAATCTGGAAAGAATGTGCTATTAGAAGTTGAGCCCCTACATAGGATAGAGGGGGGAAGAATTTTCCCTCTATTCTTCTAGGTTCTTCTGGCTGTTCGAAGAGTTAAATTGACATAAGACAGAAAAAAGGAGAAAAAGAAAACAAAGTTTAATAACATGTATGCATGGTAGAAACCTAGGAAAACTGAGTAACTCACCAAAATGGCTGAAGCCACCACCTTAATTACCAACTCAAGCTGAGGACACAGGGGATGTTGGCGGTGGGGTTTTGGGACTTCCAGGGTCAATTCATGTGGAGATGGAAAACTAAATGTTTGGTAAATAATTGTTTGCCGTACCTGGCAGAGACTTTGGAGACAGAGAGGACTGTGATCCACCGGGCCTCTCTGGGTTCCTCGCTGTCTGTCACACCTCGTTCATGTCACACTGTAGTTTCCATGGTGAGAGCTCCCTCCTGGAACAGGCCTTCCATCTAGAATTCTTTTAGGCAGTTATGGGGAAGGTCAAAGTCTTTTGCTCTTAAAATTGATCAAGCCAAAGAGACACATTTTGGGGTAGCAAATTCTGCTCCCCTACAGTAGTTAGATTCATGAGGAACTTGAGCAAATGGGAAATGTAAAGTTCTCCTCAAAGGAGGCCCACATTTTAGTTATCAGCATTATTACATATTTAAGTATGTAATGCATACATAGCACAACCGTTCAAAAGGTAAAAGGGGTCAGCAAACTTTCCTTCCAAGTGCTCAGACACACAGTAGTTCACTTCAGAGAGAACAGTGCTTTAATTTTGGTGTGTATCTTTGCAGAGAAGTTACTTTCATATACAAATAGGCAGATGCTGAAAATACACACACCTACCTATATGCGTATATAAATATATAGGTCTATACTATGTTAATATGCAATCTCAAATACATATATGCATTTGTAGGTATTTATTTTTTTCTTCACACACATGTGCTTCCAAATCAGTACATTAGATGTGTCGTCATTTCCCACAGCTTCAAGTTAGGTCACAGTATGTGTGGCTGCACCCTAGGTTAAATAACCCGTCTTCTAGTAACACGCGTTAAGGATTTCCCTGTATTCTTACAAGCAGCGCTCCAATTATTAAACCTGCATAAACTACAGTTTTCATCTATGTAGGCTTACATGTAAGCTAAATTTTCAAAAGTGTATTTTCTGGGTGCATTTTCACTTGTGATGAGTTTTCACTTGAGTGTCTTTTCACTTGAAAAATTTCTCATGGTGACTGTACCATTTTACGTTTTCACAGCAATGTGTGAGTGTCTGTTTCCCCAGCCCACAGTTCCTACTCTGACTCTCCATTCTTTTTGCGCTAATGCTCTACTTTCTCCTCACCTCAAATATCATTCAAAGAGACGTTTTCCCTCTGTGTCAAGGCTCAGCGAGGATTCCACACTTGTCACTTTAGCCACATTTGTACTACAAACAGGAGAACACTGCAATGTTATTCCTTTTGTAGGTTCAGCAAAATAAAATCTCCTTCACACACATATTTCTAAGATTACTTAGGGTATTTCAATCTCTGACAATGGATAAAAACTAGGCTGAGAACATGATCCAGTACCTCTATAAAGAGTTTAACTGTTTAAAAAAATGTTTTGTGGACACTGAAAGCTCATGGAATAGGAGTGAACATGAGTTGGGAACTGTGAAATAATAAGAAATATATATATTGATGTCTTCCCCTGGTTCCTGACACAGAGCTCCTCAAACCCTTGTAAAAACCTAAGTGGTGAGAGCAGTAGGAGCATCTTTTGTCCCAACAGGTGACTCTGGTGGGCCCCCGGATGACTCCAAGATGGGGGCTGGTTACCAGAAGGACCAAGTCTTGGCTAGAAGTTTGGAATTTTGAGCCCCATCCTTCATCCTCCAGAGAGGGAGAGGGGCTGGAAACGGAGTTAATGATTGATCATGCCCACGAGAGAAAGCCTCCAGAAAACCCCAACAGTGCAGCGTCTGGGGAGCTTCTGGGTGAACACGTGGAGGTGCTGGGAGAGTAGCATGCCTGGAGAGTGCATGGATCTGTGCAGCTTCCCCATACCTTGCCCTAGGCATCTCTTCCATTTCGTTGTTTCAGAGTTATATTCTTCTATGATAAACTGGTAATCTTAAAAGTAAAACATATCTCTGAGTTCTTTGAGATGCTGTAGCAAATTAAATTGAACCCAAGGAGGAGGTTGTGGGAACGTTTGATCTATAGCCTGTTGGTCAGAAGTGCAAGTGACAACCGGGGCTTGGGATTGGCATCTGAAGTCAGGGGGGAACATTCTGGTAGGACTGAACCCTCAACCTGTGGAATCTGATGCTGTCTCCAGGTAAACAGTGTCAGAATTTGGGTGAATTGAGTTGCATTGTAGGACAGCCAGCTGGTCCAGGGTCCTGGGTCCAGGAACCTCAAAGAGGAACAGAGAAGGAAGTGACATGAAATAGCTGTTCTTTAATAATTCTATTATAAGAATTAATAATATTATCTGAGGAAATGTGGAAATCACACAAGCCAGGAAAGGAGAGACAAATGGCCATAAGATGCTTGTACAATAAAAAGAAATGTGAAAATTTGTTTGTGTGCTATAGAATTTTGCTCGTGTGTGTGCATTTTAAAGTATTATAACTTAATATACAATTATAACCCAGTTTCAGCTATCATTATCATAACAAAATAATTTCCCCATACAGAAAAATAAACACTTAAACATTTTAACGGCTACAAAATTATATTGAGGGTGTTTCGTTACTTACTTAACCATCTCAATCTTTGGGAAATTTAGTTGTTTTCCATAATATGCGATTATAAACGATGCTGGTATTAACATATATTCATACTAAAACATTCTGTATATTTTTTTATTTTCTTACGCTAGGCGTATAAGAGAGCATGAACTGAGAAAAATTTTAATTGCTCCTAATTTATATTTCCACCAGCAATACATAAAGTTTCTTACGTCAACAGCGTTACCATAAGGGATTAGTATTTCTTTAAACAATAATTTTGGAAAGGGAGCCTTGGAATGCAATCACAAAGGTAACCATTGCAGGACAGGAATTCTGAGTTTCCTTCCTATATAGATTTTAAGAACTCTGCCTAAAGCCAAAGAGAAGCCCCATCTTCTTTTCTTTATTTTTTTATTTTTCCCAAGGATTGGCACCTGGGCTAACAACTGTTGCCAATCTTTTTTTTTTCTGCTTTTATCTCCCCAACCCCCCCCCCCCCGTATAGTTGTATATCTTAGTTGCACGTCCTTCTAGTTGTGGGATGTGGGACACCGCCTCAACTTGGCCTGACGAGCAGTGCCATGTCCGCGCCCAGGATCCGAACCCTGGGCCGCCACAGCGGAGTGCACGAACTTAACCATTCGGATACGGAGCCGGTCCCTGGATCTTCTTTTATTTTATATGAATTTTTTTTTTCTTTTTTACCCCTTTTACAAAAGAAAGATCCAATATCAAGTGATGGAGCCATTGGCCTCCCCAAAGATGTTCACAGATCGCTGCATCCTTTGTCTCTCTTTTCTGGGAGGGATACATGTGATCAGGCTGTGTTAAACAACTTGATCACAAATATCATGTTGAGCTAGCTGATTTAATTACTCCTTCCCTGAGACTTCAGTGCCACAGGGACTGCTGGATTTGGAAAAAATGACCCGAGACCAAAAGGGGATATTAGGTATGTTCCAGAACTTTTTAAAAATCTCTACTGCAGCGGAATGAATAAGACAACAGAGAGAAACTTTATTAAGCTGGATTTCAGTGTTTCTCAGCCTAGGCTTCCACTATAGGGATAACGTCCTGAGCAGAGAAATTTTTCTGTTAATCCTGGATCACTTAGAAGAACTATTACTTACTTTTGGAGTGCCAGAACTGACATGTTGAACTAGGACATGGGAAGCGGGAAGAGTTAACAGTGGATGTCTGTGGAGTGTGCTGAGGAAAGCTTTGTCTTGCCATGTCTCCTTAATGGACACTAGAAGATTCATACGTATAAGGGAGCTCCATTTTCCTGTGAACATGTCCTCGCCTCATTGAAATACAGGAATTTTCTATCATTCAAAGGATGGAATGTATCTTCAAGAAAATTCTGAATGAGAATCAAAGCAAACAATGCTTTATTTTGATAAAAAACAACAATAATAACAAAAACACTGAAGCAGTTATGCAGGTGCCATATCCCTCTGGTGTGCTGGGTTCCCTGCCCTGGTCTGAAGAGGAGAGCCCTCGCTACGACCTCACACAGCATTCCCTTCTGTATGTCTATGACATCTTCCATGTGTTTACTCCTGGAACACAAGGAGAGATCTCCAACTCAGTGACACCACACCAGTTGATGCACGCTGGCCATCTGGCCACTGAGGGCTCTGACAGTCTTCACTGATGGTCATGACCTCATGATGCATGGCACAGAACAATCTTCTCCACTTTGCCAAGTTTTAATATCCTCCACGATTACAGTGTTTAGACAATGAGTTACACGCTTATACGTTACAGTAGCTGGGAGGGGTTTCCTTCCAACTTCTGGTATTGGAGGAAAAGAAAGGACAACTTTGTGAGTCAGTCAAGCCATAGGAGACACACAAAGGCTGTTCACATTGTAGGAAATAATCAGATCTATTTTTTTTAAAAAATCAGTCTGTTGAGTGTTGAAGTCATTCTCTCCAACGTTTTGTCACTTGCAGAAATTCTTGTATGAATTCATTATAGGAGAAACCGAGTTTCTTCTGCCTTTCTTATTATAATTAGAAACAGTGAGATGAAGGTGCTTAATAGGATTACTCCAGGGCAAGAGGGGTCCCTCTCTGAAGGGTTCTGTAGATGTGGATTTCCTACATACAATAAGTAGAATGATGGGATTTCATCTTTAGTTTGAGAAGAGGTCTTTTCATTAAACATTGTTCTTGGAAACAAGAGGGCGAGATGTTCACAGTAGCAGGGATAATGAAACTATTTTGAAATAAGCAGAACTTCAAACTGAGGAAACCTAGGGGATTTTTCCAGTGGCAATGAGGAAAGCGGGAACTGGAGAGACTATGCCACCAGCTTGGGGTAACAGGAACCTCACAGCTCCAACGGTGATCTGTCAGCATGAAGGAGGGTCAAGTGGTCTAATCATCAGAATATGAAGAAAAGGACAAAAAGAAGACACCACAAGTCAACTCAGACCTAGGAAGAGACCCAGAGGCTTCACTTTGGGATCCTCCACGGTTAATAAACCTGTGTTCTTTCATAATTGTGAAAGGAGGCTCGCCTCCCCCAACAGTCACATTCAATTTCCATTATTAAGTTGACAAAATTAAGAATGTTTTTCTTTCTCCTCCAAAGCATACTGACAAATAAATACTAGATTTGCTGAGGCAGGATTCCTGTTTTGAGATCCACAGAAAAAAGAGCCTGAGTGAATTGTAGCTCTGTGAAAATAATCTTTGAAAATGTCCAGTTAAGCTTATTTTAAGTACTGAGGCAATCAGATTGTAACCTACGGACTCAGAGGTCAGTGTGAGCTGGTCATTGACTTGAAATACATTTACAAAGAACAGTTACACTTGTCCTGAAAACAGTGTTTGTGCTTTCACTTTTTTAGAATCTGAATTTGGAGAAGAACCTGATTGACCAAAATTATAACTTTAAGAAGTTTCATGAATAGAGAAATTTCTTTCTTTTCACCTTCCTTTCTTCTATTTCATTTTCATTGTGAAATATACAAACACAAAAATGGATACATATTAGACAAGGAGAACTGATCGGTGGTTACCAGGGGAAAGGGGGTGTAGGGGGAGGGCACAAAGGATGAAGTGGTGTACCCACAACATGACCAACAATAATGTACAACTGAAATCTCACAAGGTTGTAAACTATCATAATCTTAACAAAAAAAATGGATACATATAGATGGTTATTAAATAAACAACTGTGTGACATCAACCCAGGTCAAGAAATAGAGTACTACTACCACCAGTAGGTCTCCTGCATGCCCCCTACTGTTGCTAGACTCCTCTTGCCCCCAGGGTATCGAATATCCAAATTAGTATAATAACCCTCCCTTGCCTTTCTTTATACTCTTATCATGTCTATTTCTATGCCAAAATCACAGTCTGATTTTTGCCTGTTTTTTTTCCCTTGTGTAATTAGGGTAACATATATATACTGTTGCATCTGATTTCTTTCATTCAATGTTAAGTATTTAAGATTCATACTCAGTGTTGCAAGTTAATCCTATTAATACACCATTTTGTTTATTCCTTTGATTGTTGATGGAGGTCTGGATTGGGTTCACTTTGGGCAGTTACAAATGATGCTTCTGAGACGATTCTTCTGTGTGTGTATATATATATACACACATATATATATATCTGGTTACCATTCGCATGGATTTACTTATGGTATTAAGCAGGGATCATAGGGTAACCATATCTTCAGCTTTACTGGGGATATTGTCATTTTTTTCTTCAAAGTCAACAAACCAATTGATAGTCCCACACTGTAATTCCCATATCTTAACATTCTTGCTGACACTTAATACTGTTCAAATTTTAATTTGAGGCTTCTGGTGGGTGTGTGGTGATGATTGTGGTGTAAATTTACTCAGCCTTTTCTTTTCTGTAATTCTGTCCCTGGTCAAGATTTGTGTGTGGGGGACAGGGTAGGAGGGAACCCGGGATTCCTACATCATCCTACGTGAAAATGTTTGTGGGGCACTGATATCATTTATTTCTTTTACTTTACTTGGTATTTCAAGTGCACTGTCCAGTAGTGTGGCCAGGACACAGAGTCATTTCTCAAGGACCCCACGGAGTCTAAATATTAGACTCTAAATATTAGGTCTTCTTGTTTCCCTTTGAAATAGCTTCTTTTGTCCATCTGATAAAACCACCTCGAGTACTCTTTTTAAAAACAATAATTAAGATATAATTGCCATATTATATTAGTTTCAGGTGTACAACATAGCGATTCAATATCTGTGTATATTGTGAAATGGTCACCACAATAAGTCTAGTTAGCATCCATCACTATACATAATTACATATTTTTTCTTCTGATGAGAAATTTTAGGATCTACTCAGCCACTTTCAAATACACAATATAGCGTTATTAACTATAGTTAATATAAATATAAATAGAGTCAACAAGTGCGTTACATGCCCAAGACATTTATTTATAGCTGGAAGTTTGTTATTCAACCCTCTTCATCCCTTTCACCCCCCATCCCGACTCCCCACCTCAATTACTCTTGAGGGAGCATAAAATCCTCATACTGACTAATCGTGGGTACTTCCAAATTATTTGTCGGCTTCCACCCAGATCTTGCATTGAAAACCTCAAAGAGAGAGTTTAGATTTTCTTTCCTTCTCACTGCCTGACCTGACCAAAATGTCATGCATCGCTACTGGCCTATTGCTACATCCAGGAGAGTCACTTGAGGAATAGACAAAACTGGAAGAAAAAACACATGGATAATTTATCACTACATTGTCATCACAAGCATGGAATTCACCAATGATGCCTAGGAAGAAATTGGGATCATTTATGGAATAGCGTAAAGAGAATATAGGAGATGTCTCAGCTGAAGAGAAAGAAGCTACAAAAAATAATTACGAAAAAGATGGAGCAATAAAATGCATCAGGAGATTCAGGAGCATAAACAGAGTTAAGGGAAAAAAATGACCCATATTTTCTTAGTTACTCATTATGGAGAGCAGGATCAATTCCTAAAAGGTCAAGTAATTCTGATTCTGATGTATTTGATGATAATGTTTATTACTAATGGTAATTTGTATTTTCAACTATCATCATGTAATGCTGATAATTTGCATATATAATTTACATTTCTATAGTTATTGCTACTCTCCTCTTAGACTAGTGACCATTATTTTGAGCGACAAAAACACAGTGCCTTGAGATTATCTGTCTGTTCATTATATGTGTTAAGTTATTGAATTTTTGTCTTGCATCAATTTTTATTTCGTTAATTGATTGTCATTTAGATGATTCGGATGTTTACACATAATTATCAAGTCAAATCTCAGTATTTATTTAGCATTTCTATCTTCAGTTATGGTTGGAAAATCTGTCCCTAACTTAACATTACAAAAACATATGCAGGTGTATCTCCAGATCGCTTTTACATTTAATTATTCATTCCGTTTTGACTATTATAGCTTAGCCTAGAGAATTAAGTAAATGTGTATTACTTCACTCCTGCACACCCTTTAAACGCAGCTAACAGACACTGAATAAAGCAGCCGATACCCGGCGGGATCAGGTGTTGCTTGCCCCATATGCTGTCCCCAGGCTGCAGCCGCCTGAGGGGACTCGCCCGGGGCCCCGCCCTCAGAGCTCACACCCGCCGTGCGCTCTCGCCCCGGGGCCGCCCCGCCGACCCTCCCGCGCGGCTCTGTGCGCACAGGCCGGACGCTCGGAGCCGGCGCCGGGCCGCCCTGCTCGGCCTCCTGGGCGCAGCGGCGCCTCTGGACCGCGCACGCGCACCAGCGGCCTCCGCGCAGACTCCGTGCCCGCGCACGCGCCCTCGCGTCGCGCTCCTGGCGGAGAGACCTGCGCTCGGGCCGGGCTCCGGGCGGTTCTCGCGGTGCCGTTCTTCCGGGACTTCCGCGCTTCGGCGGCCTTTCTGACCAGCCGCCGCGCCCGGAGATGTTCAGGTTGGAGCGACACTTCCCAAAGGGCAGCGGTCACTCCAGATCTTCGGCTTCCATTCCGTGTTCGCGCGGTTCTCCCTCTTCGCAAGGTGAGTGGAGCTCATTTGTGGATGTATTAGCACAGGATGCGGGAATCCTGTGAAGCGAGTCACTTCGGAGCCCGACGTGAACCAGGAGGGGTGGCGGCGGAAGCGCTCACAGCGTGGAGGCCGGTAGTAGGGACGCCAGTCCTCACGGGACTCTCGGGCCTGAACGGCAGAGGACGGTGTGTGTCTGTGGGGACAGACGGGCAGCGTGTGGCGGGGTGTGTGTGTGAGATGCGAGTGAGCGGTGGGATGCGCCTCCGTGCCGTGAGTGTGGCTGCGAGGCTGTGACAGGTGCGTGGCTGTGCTGGGGTGACGGGGATTTGGTGCATGTCCTTCCCCTGTGCAGGTGTGATGGCTGTGGCTCTGTGGCGTCGCTTTCTGGTGGCTCTGGGCTCCCTGGCGCTTCCTCCTCTTCTCGCCTCACAGCTGCTTGGCTGCAAGAGGGAAGTAGGATATTGAGCCCTAAAGGGAGATTTCCAGCCAGGGGGCACCGAGGTTAGTTTGGGAAAGCCTGGGGAGTTCTCTACTTGGGAGCTCTGAGGGGCAGCTACTGTCTCAGAGCCTCGGGGTTCCCAGAGCTCGGACCCCAGGAACGTGCTGTAAACCTCTTCCCATAGTCCAGGCTCTGTCCTCTTTTCCATCTGTTTATGTGTATGAGCAGGGCGGGTGTGGACCTGGAGAGTGTCGTGTAAGGAAGTCATTCTGTGCCCCAAGAAAAGCCTGGTGCCTCCTGACTTCCTCCTCAGTCCTGCCATCCCCAAAAGAAGAACCTTGATGAGAGGAAAGAATTGTTTTACACACAAAAGTCAACATTGAGGATGGTTGATTTTCTTTCATAAAATCATTGATTTTAAATTATTGATATAAGAAAAATTTAACAAAACTTTGGAATAATATCTGATTTTTAGTTGTCTTCCCAAAAACATGTCCAAATACTAATTGAAATAGAAGAAAATAAGGAATCGTTTTATTTACCCACATGCCTTTTGTTGCTGCTTAAGGCCACTGTCAGTCTTACTAATGGTCTCACTTTATGAGACGCTTGATCACATCGGATTTTTTGGGCAGGTTATGATTCACAAATGTCTGTTTGTTTCTGCTCCATTTCGATGGGAGGGAAATTTCCTCTTTTCTAGAAAGTCTTGATTTATAAATTAAAAATGCATTCTCAAGTAAAAGTCCTGATTTTTCCCCCCTTTTTTTTGGTGAGCATTATCAGACCAGGGCTGATAAGCACAATTTTATCCTAAAAAGGCAAATTGTTTCTTTTATAATACCCAGTTAGGGGACATGCAATGTTCTTCAATAAAAATAGCTAACATATTTATACAGGATTACAACATATTATTAAGTTTTTATGTAGATTATATTTCTCTAAGATATTCATGCTTAAGAAGTCATCTTCAGGGGCTGGCCCCGTGGCCGAGTGGTTAAGTTCGCGCGCTCCGCTGTAGGCGGCCCAGTGTTTCGTTAGTTCGAATCCTGGGCGCGGACATGGCACTGCTCATCAGACCACGCTGAGGCAGCGTCCCACATGCCACAACTAGAAGAACCCACAACGAAGAATACACAACTATGTACCAGGGGGCTTTGGGGGAGAAAAAGGAAAAAAATAAAATCTTTAAAAAAAAAAGAAGTGATCTTCATACTCTTGCCTCTACTGATGAAAAACCCAAGACACTAAAATGTCATGAACTCTAAGAGCAGTTACATTTAGAAAATCTGAGAACAGAACCTATGTCTTAAGTTTCAACTGGATACCATTCCCCAGTTATGATTGTGTACTTTACACTGGGACCAGTATCATGGTGATTAATAATCCTGTACGTGCCATCACATTAGCAGGACCAAATTAATTAACCTGTTCCCTCTTAGATTTTTGTGTTTCTGGTTTTGGCTGTCAAAAACTGCGTATTGAAGATACTCGTATCTCTTCTAGCCCAGTCTCTTCTAGCCAGTGTTTACGTATTCACTGACCAGATTATTCTCTCCTATGTGCTCAACTTAGTAATATTAAGAGCTATAATGGAGGAAGGAAGAAATTAAGTCCTATAAAGAAATGATTTGAGCTTCCCGTGTCAGGACTGTAGTTGCATGAGAGATGGAGATCCCATTTGGCCAAGCAGGGAAAGACTGACATTCTCACAGACATGAGTTTTCTAGATACATGTGATAAAGCCCAGCAATGAACGGTCTCTGGAGGCTGAGATCCAATGCTCTGTGAGGTTTTTGGAATTGAATAGCAATATGAATTAGTGATTGTAATATATGGATCATGGTTCTTGGTAAGGAATTTCTGAATGATGAGTACAATGAATATTTTATTGCTGACTAGGATGTGCTGAAATTGAATGACCTTGGTATAATTCTGCATCATCATACATCGAGTATTCTCTAAATCAGGAACCGCAAAAGTGTTCAGTGAGGGATTGTTAATGGCCATAAAAGAGAATAAAAACATAAGCTGTTTAAGTTATCAGAGATGAAGAACAGAAAAGACCTTAGATATGTTGTCCAACCTAGTGTATAGAAACCTAGTCATCTGGAGATGATTACATCCATTATAACTGTAAGTTTGAATGCTATGCAGCCATTCAAAATATTTGTTAAAATAAGAAAACTATGTGGCATAGGATTTAACATAAAGAACTTGAGGATTGAAGACATCCCTTAGTTTATCAAACCCTCTTATTTTTCTATCCCTTGTGACAATGTCTTTATTTAATTTGGAGTGTTTAGCCCATTTACATTTAATGTAATTATTGATACAGTTAGATTAAGGTCATCCATTTTATTATTTTCTGTCTTTTCCATCTGGCTTTTGTTCCCATATTTCTCTATTTTGTCTTCTTGGGTTAATTATTTATTTAAAATTCCATGTTAATTTGCTTCTTTGCTATACTTTGTGATCATTTTTAGTGGTCACGGTCTGTACTATAATATATATTCTTAACTATTCAGAATCTACTTAGAGTTAATATTGAACTCTGCTCTTGCTCGTCAAGTGTAAGAACCTTGCAATTTATAGCCCCATCTTCTATATTGCAGCTGTCGTATATATTACATCTATCTTTATATAAAACTATAATACCATGTTTTTAATAACATCTGTATTGATAGAGAACACAGCACATATTTAAAGTATACACTTGGATTCATTTATTTAAAATTTTGATATAATAGACATATAACATTGAAGGCGATCCGGCCTAAGAACATGAATGTGCTTGCATACAGGACATTTCATGGAGCTGACTTGCGGCTGAGCTTGCTTGCAAACAGGATGTTCTGCCCAGTCCTCTTATGGCCCTTCCGGGGAGAACATTGCCTGCAAACAGGAGTGTTCTCAGATCCTGGAATTCAGCCTAGGGATGGGAAACAAACACAGCATTGTAAGCACGTGAGCGCGCTTGCGTAGAAGCATGTATGATGAGTCTCCGCCTTTGGCTAGTTGCCGGCTTTGTCTAGGGGGATATAAAAATAAACAGCCCGTGCCAGACAGGGCTTTTTTTCTTCCACTGTCGACACCGGTGTCCGTCTCCTTTTTGGGGCCCCAACTTTCTTCATTTCGTCAGCAACATCACATTATATTAGTTTCAGGTGTACAACATAATGATTCAATATTTGTATATATTGAGAACTGATCACACTAAGTCTAATAAATATCCATCGCCACATGTTACAAATGGATTCATTTTGAAATGTGTATACATCCATGAAACCATGACTACAGTCAAGATAATGAACAAATCCATCACTCCCAAAGCCTTTCTAATCCCTCCCACCTCCCAGCTTCCTCGCCCTCTGCCTCCAGACAACCACTGATCTGCTATCTGTGACCATAAATTAGTTTGCAATTTCTATAAATGTATATAAATGTAATCAAACAGTATGTTTTCTTTTTTGTCTTGTTTCTTCCACTCAGCATAATTACTTTGAGATTCATCCATGTTGTTTCATGTATCAGTTCAATCCAATAGATAGCTGAGTAGTATTCCATTATATGGATATATAATTTATTTGTCCTTTCTCCTGCCAGCAGACATTTGAGTTGTTCCAGTTTGGGGCTATTATGAATAAAGCTGCTATAAACATTTCTGTGAGAGTATCTGAATGGGTCTAAGTTTTTATTTCTCTTAGGTAAATACCTAGGTGTAAAATTGTTAGGAAGTAAGGTAGTTGTATGTTTGACTTTAGGATGAATTGACAAGCTGTTTTCCAGTTTTTAAAACTGTTTTATATTCCCACTATTAATTTATGACTGCTCCATTGACTCCACATCTTTATCATCCTTCTTATTATCAGACTTTTGAATTTTAGCCATTCCCTCTAAACCCATTTTTAACCTGAATGTCACAAATTTTGACATGTTCTATCTTCATTATTATTCAGGTCAACATATTTTAAGTTCCATTTGAAATTTCTTCTTTGACTCATGGGTTATATAAATATGTATTGCCTAATTTCCAAACATTTCCCAGATATTTGTTACTGATTTTAATAATTCCATTTTGGTCTAAGAATACACTCTGTGTGATTGGATATTTCTAATTTATGAGACTAGAGTTTTGTTGCCCAACATATGGTCTGACCTGGTGACTATTCCTCATGCACTTAAGAGAACAGGTGTTCTGTTGTTGTTGGGTGGAGTTTTCTATAATTGATAATTAAGTCTATTTGTTTGGTAGTGTTTTCTTCTTTGCTATTACTGATTTGCTATCTATTTACTGAGAGAAGTGTGTTGAAGCATCTTTACCATTTTATTTTTTTCCTATTACTTTTCACTTCTGTTTGTTTCCTATGTTTTGAAGCTATTATTATGTACATTCACACTTGTGAATGTGGGCTTGAGGAATTGGATACTTTTTCATTATGAAATGGCTTTCTGACTCTGGTAATATTCCTTGCTCTGTAGTCTCCTTTGTCTGGTATTATCACAGCCACTACAGCTTTCTTTGGATTAGTGTTTCCATGATATTCTCTGTCTATCCTTTTACTTTTGACCTATTTTTCTTTAAAATGTATATATTGTGTAAATGTGTATATATATTAAAATGTGTAGTATTGTCCTTTCTTTCTTAAACCCAGCCTGACAATCTCTAAATGTAATCATTAGACAATTTAAAATTGATGTAATTATCTATATCAGCAGTTCTAAAACTTTAACATGTATAAGAGTCACCTGGAGAGCTTGTTAAGCCATACTTTTCTGGACCCATCACCAGTATGTTCGGTGGAGCCCATGAATCTGCAATGCTATCAAGTTCATCGCTCGTTCTAATGCTGGTCCAATAACCACATATCTATGTATTTCTGTCTCTATGTACCACTGGTGCCTTTTTTCCTTTCTGCCTATCTGCTGCTTGTTTCCTTTTCCCACTTTCTTGCCTTGTCTTAAATTGAATTTTTTCTTTTGTATTTCCACTTTGACTTATCAGATATACCCCTTTGTTTTATTTTTTGAGATTATTCTATGGTTTCCAGTATTTACCCCAGTCCATCCTCAAATAGTCATACTGCCTAGCATATAATGTAAGAATGTTCAACAGTATATTTACCTTTCGCCTGCCTATCCTTTGGATTATTTTCATCATAAGCTCACTTCTGCCTATAATGTACATCATACAATGCATCATTATTATTTTTGCTTTATGCATTTAGTCCTTTTTTAAAGAAATTTTAAAAATTCATTCTCCACCACTTCCCCTCCAAAATTCTTACACCTGGCAGACACAAACTAAGGAGACCTCTCAGAGCTTCTTTTTATCTATTAATTTAAACCAAGGGGTAAGAGAATTTGATTGGAATACAGCCACACCCATTCGTTTATATATTGTCAATGGCTGCTTTCCAGCTACAACAGCAGAGCTGAGTAACTACAAAAATATTTATTCTCTGGCCCTTTAGGAAAAAACCTGCTGATCCTCAGTTAATGGCTCTAGAGGAATTCCTGAATGAATGTCACTCAGGGGGATGCACTGCGGTGGTGCTCGAGGCTCTCTGCCCTGGGCTTCTTCCCTCCCCCTTGGCTTTCACTCACCAAGTGGACACAAAGTAGAGAGCAGCTTTGGTCTTCCTAAATATACGTTAGTGACAAGGTAGCTGGCATATTTAGGGGATTGAGAATTCCTTAATAACCAGACACTGAATAGCCAGACAGCTGAGGAGGACAGTGCAATAAAACCACATATAACAATGAATAAAACCGCATATAACACTTGAGGCAGAATATAACATGCTTGGCCATGGCATATTAGTCTCTTGAAAAACTGCTCAGTTTTTCTTGTGAATATTTTACTCATAAGTTTTGTACAAATATTCAAAATTGGTATTAATATTGATTTCATACATTAATACTCAAAATTAAGAATTTAATAGTCTTAAATTTTTGTTATCGCCATTACATGTTCATTAAAAGTTAGAGGTGCAGGCCTGGTGGTTAAGCTCGCATGCTCCACTTTTGTGGCCCAGAATTCACAGGTTCAGACCCTGGGTATGGACGTATACACTGCTCATCACAACATGCTGTGGTGAGCATCCCACATACAAAATAGAGGAAGATTGGCACAGGTATTCGCTCAGCGACAAACTTCCTCAAGCAGAAAGAGGAAGATTGGCAACAGATGATAGCTCAGGGCCAATCTTCCTCACCAAAAAATAAAAAAAAATCTACGTTCAACTTGATTGCAAACCCATATGGCTCTGTTTTTTCATTTCATTTCCTTTCTTGCGATTTTAATATTAGTGTTAACTACTTTCCCAAATTCATCTGACAGACTAGTGTTTCCATTTCTACTTTGTTTGAAGCCAACAGATTACCTGGGTACCTGCCCCGGCCCAATTCCTTTGAGCACTTCTCATCCTGGTAGTACCGCTGGGTCCCACATAAAAGGATCATCTCTAAATGAGCCCCTCAGTGAAAATCAGGTATCATGTGTTCTTGGCCAATAGTATGCTGGAGCTCAGGGCCATTCTACAAGAGTATAAAATGCCGTGTGGCTGCTTAGCCGTGTTTCGATACTTACCAGCAAACTTAACAATAGTGCAGATTCTTTAATGTGTGAAGGTTTTAAAGCAGGGTGAGAAATATCCACTAATGGTTTTATTTGTTTAATGTACCATGCCTAAAGTTATAATTTATCAAATAATTGTGATTTCATTAAACTATCAACAGCCCTCTAGATTTGCACTGTCAGATACAATAGCCACTAGCTACTTGTGGCTATTTAAATTTAATTGATTAAAATTGAATAAAAGTAAAAATTGAATCCTTCACGGGTACTAGCCATAACCAAGTGTTCACTAGCCATGTGTATCGGACTTTACAGATAAAGAAGTTTTCTATCATCATAAAACTTTCTATCAGATAGGAATATTCTGAATACCTACATTTTACATAAATAAAGAGAATTTTATGGATTTAACTAATTAAATACTGCCACACATTTAATTATTTGTAAAATTAATTGAGTACTGTAAAGCATATGGTTAAAATCATAAATCTTTGTCAGATATTTGAAAGCATCTTAATTCTTGTCTAGTAGAAACAATATGCAAAAATATTGTTTAAAAATAGTAAGTTGGAAAAAAGTTGACTTCCATTTTGTTATTACCATTTTTATGTTTATACTTACTCATATTCTCATTTCTTACTGTATTTCCCCTGTGATTATGATAACTGGACGATTTTAGATAATTCCTGCAGTTTCCATGTTTTTGCCTGACACACACACACACACAAAGTGTAATCACAAAAAGTGAATGTTTTGGATCTAGCTTATCAACCAAATATTTCTCACTCAGGGCCTAGGTCTTGGTGACCTTGCGATGGAGGCCCCTAAATATCTTTCCTTTATTTCCTTCTTACAAACACGTGATTGAGATGGGTTAAGTTATAGTTTCAGACCCTTCCTCCCCTATGATGGAGTAACAAGGATAGCAGGCACTCTTTCACCTCAGACAACTTAAAAATATAAAAATATGTGTGAAATGACAGTGTTCAGACATTAGTCAACTGCTCAAGACTAAGATCCCTGACTGCATAAACAGTCAAGGTGAACCCTATTATTTCTCCAAACGTAATGAACCAATAGCCACAGTGGAAAAACTCCATAATATATGGAATATTAGGTAAAGTATGCAAAAGGAGACTGGCTTAATAGAGAGGAAAAATTAGACCTATGACATAAAAAAGCCCTTAACTTTTTAAAAGCTATTCTGGTCTTGCCTAACAAAGCTTAAAAATGCACCTTGAAAGGATCAAACACTTTCCAAGTTATACCACCTGCAAAGAAGCAGGAAAATGTGATACACAATCAGGAGAAAAATCAATATTCAAAACTGACTCAGCTATAGAATTAGTAGACAGGTTATTAAAATAGTTATACCTATGTTTCATATGGTGACAAAGGTAGAGCAAAATATGAGCATGTTAAGAGAGTCATGGGAGATTTTTAAAAACCCAAATTAAACATATGGAAATGAAAACTACAATGCCTGAAATGTAAACTACATTGGGGAAATTAACAACTGATTAGGTACTGCAGAGGAAAGATTGAGGTTGAAGGTATACTAAGCAAAAAGAAACAGAATGAAAAGACTGTAAACTTATCAGTGAGCTGTGAGACAACTTTAAGTGAACTAATATTGTCATTAAAGCTCCCAAAGAATGAAGAAAGAGGAGGGGACTGAAAAATTATTTGAATAATATGGTAAACAATTTTCCAAAATTGATGAAAATTATAGACCTAAAATTAAAACTCAGTGAACTGTAATCATAGGAATGTAGAAATATAAACCAAGGCTGATCATAACGCATGATTTTGAAACAGTGATGAAGTAAAGAGGAAGTCAGCAGAGAAAGGAGACTCATTATATAAAGAACAAAAACAAGAATAAAATCAGGTTTCTATTTGGAAACAAGAAGGTAGAAGGCAATTGAGCAAACTCCTTCTGCAGTGCTGAAAAGAAAAATATTTCCTTGAATTCTATGCAAAGTAAAATATTTTCATAAAAAAGTAAAAATTAGTGTATGTCCAATTTTCTGACATAAATGAAAGAATTGATTTAACAGCATACCTGCACTATAAAAATATTAAAGTCCCCCAGACAGACAGAAAATAAAATCAGATGAAAACTTAGATCTACACAAGACATGATAAAAATGTGTGTAAGTATATTTCTTTCTTATTTTTTAAATTAGTAAAAAGATAACTGATTGGGACCCTCAGAATGGTGTAATGAGGAGCTTGACAATTTTCCCCACAAAGCAACGATGAAACTGCATAACGTTATTAAAACAATTACTTTCACTCTGTGGAAATTGAGCAAACACATAAATGAATCAAGAAGCATTTATTCAAGCAAAACTACTGAACTCCAGGAAGGGACAATGGGAGTGTCCAGAGTTTTAGTCTAGGGATGCTCCCATCTCCCTCTGGCTTTGTTTTACCGGAGCTGAACAAGCTATGAAAACCAGCAGCTTTGAGCTCTGGGAGACTGACATGAGTTGGAATGGAGTCTGGAAAAACCCCATGCCTGGAGGTGTTGTGCAAAAGGAATGTGAACCTCAGTGCAAACAACTGGGGATGGATAGCCAACACAGACAGTCTGAGGGTGCAATATCATGAGACTAACCAGAGGTTAATCAAGACAATTCTGGAAATGAGAAAGCCAGAGAAGTTCTTAATAAAATTTGACATATTCGTGGTGGTCCGGAAGGTTGGTTTATGCATAAAGTTGTGAGAACCCTAGCCATCTGTTCATCTCTGGCTGAATACGAGGCCTTGAGTATGCAAAAAGGTGACAGGAGAAGGCCCTGCAGAAAGTAAAAAGCCAAGGATTTGTTTGTTTTATTTTATTGAGGTCATAATAATTTATATCATTGTGAAATGTCAGTTGTACATTATTGTTTGTCAGTCACTATATAAATGTGCCCCTTCACCCCTTGTCCCTACCCCCCAACACCCTTCGCCTCTGGTAACACTAAACTGTTCTCTTTGTGTGTTAGTTTATCTTCCACTTATGAGTGAAATCATATGGTGTTTGTCTTTTTCTGTCTGGTAAAAGCCAGGGATTTTAATGTGTTTCCCAACCAACACTCAGAGCCATTGCCAAGGGGTAGAAGGCGCACCTAATCAAGGGGCTTATGGACAACATCTGAGCATTCATTGGCTGACCACTAAGCTATGCTGACCCAGAAGTGACTCTGTGAAGCCAGGCTTAAAGGAAAAAAAGAATTTAAAAAATAACAATAAACTGGTCAGAGACATCAGCATCTCCACGTTGCAAAGGAGACAGATTCCAGAATTAGTCAAGTCAGTACACAAAAGCAACAATATCAGTTCCTGGGGGAGCAGTAGATCTAAATCCAGAGTTGGTGCAATGTATTATCTAACATGTCCAGTTGTCAACAATGAAAAATGGGAACTGCAAAGAAATGGGAAAGTGTGAACCATACATGGGGAAAAGTCAACAGAAACTGTTTCTGGGGGAGGTGAAGATATTGGACTGAGGAAAAAAATACTTAAAAGGAGCTATTATAAATATATTCAAAGATCTAAATGAAACCATATTTGATGAACTAAAATAATGTGTACAATGGCTCATCAAATAGAGAATCAATAAAGAGAGATTACTTTTTAAAAAGAAGATAATAGAAATTCAAGACATAAAGTGTTGAATATCTGAAATGAAAAGTTCCAAAGACAAGCTCAACAGCAAATTGAGTTGTCAGAAGGAAGATTTTGTGAACCTGCTGATAGGTCAACAGAGATTATCCAGTCTGAAGAAACAAAGATAAAAGGAATAAAAATTAACAGAATGTCACAACCTGCTGGGAAAACAATCAAGCATAGCAAGCATACACATGACAGAAGTTCCAGGAGTATAATAGTTACTTTGAAGGAGAGCAGAGAAAAGGAGAGAAGAGTTCTTTGAAGAAATAATGGCCCCACATTTCCCCAAATGAGGAAAAACCAATCTACAAATCCAAGAAGGTCAACAAACTTCAAGTAGGATAAACAAAGGAAATTCACATATAAACACATCATAGTCAAGCTACTGAATGCCAAAGACAAGTAGAAAATCTTGCAAGAAGCAAGAGAAAGAGGACTCATTATGTACAAGGGAACCACAAGCAACTGACAGCTGACTTCTCTTCAGAAACAATGCAGGCCAGATGACATTGAAAATGCATTTTTCTCTTTCTTTCAACTGATTGTAAAGATGATTGCACAAAACGATGAAAAAAACTGTAATGTTGGACCTATATAAATATGTAATATATGAAAAGTGCAGAAAGACAGGGAGGAATGGAGCTATATCGAAACAGTTTCTAAACCTTACTGGAAGTAAATATTAATCTGAAGAGTATTATGTTAAGATGTATATTGTCTTCCCTTGAGTAACTACTAAGAAAAGAATTCAGGCTATTAAGAGAACCAGTAAAATGTTTCTCTAGAAAAAAATATATTTGATATGAAAAAACAGTAAAAAAGGCACAAAAACACATAAGACATAGGAAACAGCAAAATGGGAGATAAAAAGTTAACAATATCGATAATTGAATTAAATTTGAAATGTATGAAGTACTCCAATTGAAAGCTGAGATGGTTGGGGCCAGCTCTGTGGCACAGTGGTTAAGTTCATGTGCTCTGCTTCGGTCACCCAAGGTTTGCAGGTTCTGATCTCAGGTGGGACCTATCAGCTCTCATCAGGCCACACTGCAGTGGCATCCCACTAAAGCAGAGCAAGATTGGCACAGATGTTAGCTCAGCAACAATCTTCTTGAAGCAAAAAGAGGAAGATTGGCAACGGATGTTAGCTCAGGGCCAATCGTCCTGGGGGGGGGAAGCAAAGATTGTCAGTCTCAAAACAAAACAATATACAACTGTATGCTGTTTACAAGAGACAAACTTTAAATTCAAATAGACAAATAGGTTCAAAGTAAAATCATAGGAAAGTACACCATGCAAATAGTAACAAAATAGCTGGAGTGGCTATATCAATATCAGGCAAAATACCGTTTGATGCAAAAAATGTCACTAGAGACAAAAAGGAATATTTTATAAGGAGGAAAAGGGAAACTTACATAAATATTTAACAATTATAAACATAAACATATTTGACAGCTGAGCAACAAAATATATGAAGCAAGTCTGGCAGAATTAAAGAAGATATAAACAAATTGTGAACAATAGCTGGGGTCTTTAATATGCCATTCTCAGTCTGGGTCCAATGAAGGAAGAGAAACCTCACAGTAATTTGAACAGGAAACTGTTAATATAAATGACTAACTATTAATACTTACATAAGGGGATTAGAATAATGAGAGATTAGCAAGTAAGTAAACAGTATGCTACAGAGTATAAGACTACAGATATAAGGAACACTAAACAGGGCTGAGATTGAGAGCCCATGGGAGATCCACCTGACAGGACTGAGATCCAGACCTTGTGGGAGAGGGCAAGGCCTTTACTTACTGAAAGGACTCTGCGAGTAAGCCATGGTAATGGATCTTCAAGAAGCCCACCCCCTAGTGTGCTGTGTAAAGCTGTCCGTGGGGCATCTCACCAGAGATACTTAAGTGCAAAACTGTGCAATGGAGGACACACATGGAAACTGCTGATTACTGAGAGCTGCTGGCACCAGGCACTGGGGAAGCTCTGAGTGACACAGGAGCCAAGGGGATACTCTGCCATAAAATAACCCAAGGATGGGGGCTGGCCCCGTGGCTGAGTGGTTAAGTTCGCGTGCTCCACTGCAGGCGGCCCAGTGTTTCATTAGTTCGAATCCTGGGCGCGGACATGGCACTGCTCGTCAGACCACGCTGAGGCAGCGTCCCACATGCCACAACTAGAAGAACCCACAACGAAGAATACACAACTATGTACCGGGGGGGCTTTGGGGAGAAAAAGGAAAAAATAAAATCTTTTAAAAAAGAAAAAAAAGAAAAGAACCCAAGGATGGGTGTGTGATTAAAGAGCACAGATGTATTTACAGAGCAGCCAGAATGAATGAAACTATAGCTGAGTCAATAATTTTTTAACTGTCACACAGCATTCCCAATAATGGAGAGAAAAACTAGATTAAAAAATGAATATGAACAATCTTATCTGCCAATTTGAATGACGTCACATGTGTAGAATAGAGGCAGAGACCATATGCTAGGCTATAAAATGACTCAATATATTTAAAAGAACTGAAATAATGTAAAGTTCTCCTATCACAACATAATTGAATTAAAAAGCAACAGAAAGAAATGTGAGAAAATCTCAAAGTTTGGAAATTAAACTACATGCTTCTAAACCGCCCATATGTCAAAGAAGAAATCACAATGGAAACTAAAAATAATTTGAATGAATGAAACAAAAACAATGTCTCACAACTGATAAGAAGTAAACGAGGATGCAGAGGAAAATTTATAGCTTTAACACCTATATTAGAAAAAATTATTTTAAATAAATACCTAATTGTTCACTTTAAGAAGGTAGAAAAGAGGAGCAAACAAAACCAAAAGCAAGCAGAAGGAAGGAAATGATCAAGAATAGAGCAGAGATGGAAGTCTATTAGAAATAATAAAAAATTACAGCAAAGATACAGGGTACAAAACAAACTTACAAAGATCAGTTGCATTTCTATACTCTAATAATGAACTAAGAGAATTCAAGAATACAATCCCATTTACAATTGCAACAAAAAGAATAAAATATCTAGCAGTAAATTTAATCAAGGAGGTAAAAGACCTATACAATGAAAACTATAAGACATTACTGGAAGAAATTGATGATGACATAAAGAAATGGAAAGATATTCCATGAACTTGGATTGGAAGGATAAACGTAGTTAAAATGTCCATACTACCTAAAGTGAGCTACAGATTCAATGCAATCACAATCAGAATCCCAATGACATTCTTCACGGAAATAGAACAAAGAATCCTCAAATTCATATGGGGGAACAAAAGAACCCAAATAGCTAAAGCAATTCTGAGAAAAAAAAACAAAGCTGGAGGCATCACAATCCCTGACTTCAAAATATACTACAAAGAAATAGTAATCAAAACAGCATGGTACTGGTAAGAAAACAGGCACACACATCAGTGGAACAGAAGAGAAAGCCCAGAAATAAAACCACGCATCTACAGACAGCTAATCTTTGACAAGGGGGCTAAGAACATACAATGTAGAAAGGAAAGACTCTTCAATAAATGACATTGGAAAAACTGGACAACCATATGCAAAAGAATGAAAGTAGACCATTATCTTTCACCATAAACAAAAATTAACTCAAAATGGATCAACTACTTGAAGGTAAGACATGAAACTATAAAACTGTTAGAAGAAAATATAGGCAGTAGACTCTTTGACATGGGTCTTACAAAGATCTTTTTGAATACCATGTCTCTTCAGGCAAGGGAAAAAAAAGAAATAACTGGGACTTCATCAGACTAAAGAGCTTCTGCAAGGAAAAGGGAACAAGGATCAAAATGAAAAGACAACCAGGGCTGGCCCGGTGGTGCAGTGGTTAAGTTCGCATGGTCCACTTTGGTGGCCCAGGTTTTGCTGGTTCGGATTCAAGGTGTGGATCTGGCACCACGTGGCAAGCCATGCTGTGGCAGGCATCCCACATATAAAGTAGAGGAAGATGGGCACCGATGTTAGCTCAGGGCAAGTCTTCCTCGGCAAAAAGAGTAGGATTGGCAGTAGTTAGCTCAGGGCTAGTCTTCCTCAAAAAAAAAAGAAGAAGAAAAGAAAATATACTAAGGCAGCAAGGCAGAAGAAAATAACTTGCAAAGGAACCCCATCAGGCTTTCAGTGGATTTCTCAGCAGAAACCTGACAGTCTAGGAGAGAGTGAAATGATCTATTCAAAATCCTGAATGACAAAACTTTCAGCGAAGAATACTCTATCCAATGAAAATCTCCTTCAGATATGACAGAGAAATAAAAACTTTCCCAGATAAACAAAAGCTAAGGGAGTTCATTGCCACAAGTGCCCCCCTACAAGAAATCCTCAAGAAGGCCCTCATATCTGAAAAAAGAAATAGGAAGGGTGCTACAAAGCCCTGAGCAAGGAGATGAATAGGCAGGCAATAATCAAGAAGTGGCAGATCTCTATAGATCAGGTTAGTAAACAATTCTAATGTCAAGGATAATATAAACAGAAAATACCAAAACAAAATGACCTCATCTTTTTATCCATAGACGCACAACACAGGTTGGAAAAAGATAGGACAAAATAACTTAGAAGGGAAATAGGAAAGGGATGGAATCAGTATAGTCTAAGGAAGTAGGAGGCTGTCAGAAAATGGACTATCTCAACTATGAGATTGTTTATATGAACTTAAGGGTAACCAATAACAAATAATCAGAACAGACATCTTTACAATAAACGAGGAGGAAAAGAAGAAAAACAACAGAGAAAACTACCTAATCAAATTGGTAGTCCAAAATGCACAGGAAGGAAACAAAGGAAATGCAGAAGAACCAGGAAATGTGTGAGAAGATGGGAGTGTTAAGCCCTATATATCAATAATCTCTCTAAATGTAAATGGATTGAATTCTCCAATCAAAAGATATAGAGTGGCAAGACGGATTAAAGAACAAATGCCAACAATATGCTGCCTCCAGGAAACATATCTCAGCTCTAGAGACAAACATAGGCTCAGAGTGAAGAGATAGAAGACAATACTTCAAGTTGATGGCAAACCAAAGAAAGCAGTTGATGCCATACTTACATCAGACAAAGTAGACTTCAAGATAAAACTGATAAAGAGAGACACAAAGGGGAAGTGTATAATAATAAAAGGGACTCACCACCAAGAAGACATAACACTTATAAACATGTCTGCACCCAACAAAGGAGCACCAAAGTACATAAAGCGACTATTAACAAAGCTAAAAGGAGATATTACCAACAACGCAATAATAGTAGGGGACCACAATACTCCACTTACATCAGTGGATGGATCATCCAGACAAAAAGCCAACAAACAGATACTGGACTTAAATGAAAAACTAGATGAGATGAACGTAGTAGACATATATAGAGTCCTCCATCCCAAAACAGCAGAATACACATTCTTCTCAAGAACACATAGAACATTCTCAGGGATAGAGCAAATATTGGGAAACAAGACAAACCTTAATAAATTTAGGTAGATTGAAATGATATCTACTATCGTTTCTGACCATAATGCCGTGAAACTAGAAATCAACTACAAGAAAAAAGCTGGGAGAGGAACCAAAAACGTGGAGACTAGACAACATGCTACTGAACAACCAAAGGGTCATCAAAAAAATAAAGGAAGAGATCAAACGATATTCGGAGGCAAACAAAAATGGGAACACCATGTTGACTCTTATGAGATGCAGTAAAAGCAGTCCTAAGAGGGAAATTTATAGCAATACAGCACCACATTAACAAACAAGAAAAAGCTCAAATAAACTATCTTAATCTACACCTAACAGAATTAGAAAAAGAAGAAGAAACAAAGCCCAAGCTCAGGAGAAGCAGGGAAATAATAAAAATTAAGTGCAGAAATAAATGAAATAGAAACAAAAAAGACTGTGAAAGGATCAATGAAACAAGGAGCTGGTTCTTTGAGAGGATGAACAAAATTGACAAACCCTTAGTGAGACTAAGAAAAAAAGAAAGAAGGCTCAAATAAATAAAATTAGAAGTGAAAGAGCAGAAATTTCAATGGATAGCACAGAAATACAAAAGATTATGAGAATACTATGAAAAACTATATGCTAACACACTGGACAATGTAGAAGAAATGGATAAATTCTTAGACTCTTACAACCTCCCAAAACTGAATCAAGAATAACCAGAGGATCTGAAGAGACCAATCACAAGTAAAGAGATTGAAACAGTAATCAAAAACCTTTCCAAAAATAAAAGTCCAGGACCAGATGGCTTCTCAGGAGAATCCTGCCAAACATTCAAAGACAATTTATTACCTATTCTTCTCAAACTATTCCAAAAAGTTGAGAAAGATGGAAATTCCCCTAACACATTCTATGAGGCCAACATCACCCTGATCCCACCACCAGACAAGAACAATACAAAGAAGGAAAATTACAGGTCAATATCACTGATGAACATAGATGCAAAAATCCTCAACAAAATATTGGCAAACTGAATACAGTAATACATTAAAAAGATCATACACCATGATTAAGTAGTATTCATACCAGGGACACAGAGATGTTTCAACATCCACAAATCAGTAAATGTGATATACCATATAAACACAAAAGGAGGAACAAAAACCACATGATCATCTCTATAGAAGCAGAGAAAGCATTTGACAAGATCCAGCATCCATTCATGATAAAAATTCTCAATCAAATGGGTATAGAAGGAAAATATCCCCACACAATAAAGGTCATCTATGACAAACCCACAGCCAACATCATACTCAGTGGGGGAAACTGAAAGCCATCCCACTGATAACAGGAAGAAGACAAGGATGCCCACTCTCTCCACTCTTATTCAACATAGTACCAGAGGTTTTGGCCAGAGCAATTAGGCAGGAAAAAGAAATAAAAAGAATCCAAATAGGCACTGAAGAAGTGAAACTTTCACTCTTTGCAGATGACATGATTTCTATATATAAAATGTATAGAAAACTCTAAAGAATCCATCGGAAAACTCTTAGAAATAATCAACAACTACAGCAAAGTTGTAGCATACAAAGTCAACGTACAAAAATCAGTGGCGTTTCTGTACTCTAATAACGAACTAATAGAGCAAGAACTCAAGAATACAACCCAATTTACAATTTCAACAAAAAGATTAAAATATCTAGGAATAAATTTAACCAAAGATGTGTAAAACCTATACAAGGAAAACTATAGGACATTACTGAAAGAAATCGATAATGACATAAAGAAATGGAAAGATAGTGCATGTACACAGATTGGAAAAATAAACATAGTTAAAATGGCCATACTACCTAAAGCAATCCACAGATTCAATGCAATCACAATCAGAATCCCAATGACAATCTTCACAGAAATAGAACAAAGAATCTTAAAATTCGTATGGGGCAACAAAAAACCCAGAATAGCCAAAGCAGTCCTGAGAAACAAGAAAACTGATGGCATCGAAATCCCTGATTTCAAAACATATTACAAAACTGTAGTAATCAGAACAGCATGGTACCAGTACAAAAACAGGCACACAGGTCAGTGAAACAGAACTGAAAGCCCTGAAATAAAACCACACATACATGGACAACTAATCCTCAATAAAGGAAGCAAGAGGGGCTGGCCTGGTGGTGCTGTGGTAAAGTTTGCACATTCCTCTTTGGTGGCACAGGGTTGGCCACTTTGGATCCTGGGTGTGCACATGGCACCACTTGGCAAGCCATGCTGTGGTAGGCATCCCACATATAAAGTAGAGGAGGATGGGCACAGACATTGGCTCAGGGCCAGCCTTCCTCAGCAAAAAGAGGAGAATTGGCAGCAGACGTTAGCTCAGGGCTAATTTTCCTCAAAAACAAATAAATAAATAAAAAATAAAGGAACCAAGAACATAGAATGGAGTAAGGAAAGCCTCTTCAATAAGTGGTGCTGAGGAAACTAAAGAGCCACATCTAAAATATGAAAGTAGACCATTATCTTTCTCCATAGACAAAAATAGACCCAAAATGGATCAAAGACTTGAATGTAAGACCAGAAACTATAAAACTTCTGGAAGAAAATATAGGCAGTACACTCTTTGTCATCAGCCTTAAAAGGATCTTTACAAACATAGTGTCCACTCAGTCAAGGGAAACAAAAGAAACAATAAACAAGCGGGACTTCCTCAGACTAAAGAGCTTCTGGAAGGCAAAAGAAACCAAGATCTAAATGAGAAAACAACTCAGGAACTGAGAGAAAATATTTGCAAATCATATATACGATAAGGGATTAATCTCTGCAATATATAAAGAGCTCACACAGCTGAACTATGAAAGAATAAATGACCCAATCAATAAGTGGGCAGAGGATATGAACAGGCATTTTTCCAAAGAAGATATACAGATGATCAATAGGCAAATGAAAAGGTGCTAAACATCATTAATCATCAGGGAGATACAAATCAATGCTACAGTTGGATATCATCTTATGCCTGTTAGAACAGTTACAATCACCAAGACAAAAAAAATAACAAATGTTGGAAAGGTTGTGGAGAAAAGGGAACCCTCATCTACTGATGGTGGGAACGCAAACTTGTGCAGCCACTTTGGAAAACAGTATGGAGATTTCTCAAAAAGTTAAAAATAGAATTACCATATGACCAGGCTATCACCAGCTCACTACTGGGTATTTATCCAAAGATCTTGAAATCAACAATAAGAGACGTATGCACCTCTATGTTCATTGCAGCATTATTCACAATAGCCAAGATGTGGAAGCAACCCAAGTGCCCAATGACTGATGATTGGATAAAGATGATGTGGTATATATATACAATGGAATACTACTACACCAGAAAAAGCACATAATCGTCCCATTCACAACCACATTGGTGGAACTTGAGGGCATCATGTTGAGAGAAATAAGCCACACAGAGAGAGAAAAGAACATATGATTTCACTCATATGTGGAATATAAACAAACTTATGGACAAATAGAACAATTTAGTGGTTACTGTGGCAGCAGGAGAAGTGGGTACAAGGGGTGCACATCGATATGGTGTTTGATAAACACTGATGTACAACTGAAATTTCACAATGTTATAAACTAGTTAGACCACAATAATTTTTTTAAACTGGTTTTTTGGAAAGTTCAAAAAAGTTGAGACAACATGAGTGACATCAGCCTCATGGTGGAATTTTCCCCCTTGTCACACCCCTCTAAGTTACAGCCAAATGGACATGCACTGACCAACATAGGATTTCCTATACAGCAGTAGAGGATGCCTAAGAGATCCATGCATCTATACATCTGAAGGTGGGTGGACTCAACCCCCAGTAAGCAGTGGAACTAGGGGAGAAGCCCCCACCACCCTCCCTGAGTGGCAGCAGTCCAGGTTGTGGATCCTCACACAGTGGCTTGCACAAGTGGTGAGGACAGCCCAGCTCACCTGACTGCCAGTGGAGCAGGGATGGTGGCAGCCTGGCCTGTGTGACTGCTGGCACAGTGGAGGTGGCCTGGCCCACACAAGTGTGAGCAAACTGGGTGGGGGCAGAAGAAATAGCCCTTTGCCCCAGCACTGGCAGGTGGAACCTGTGACCAGAGGCTTCAGGAAACACAGCAGATCTGGTGACCTAGCCCCCACTGGTGGCACCCCCCAACACCAGCTCAGCAGCAGCAGGAGATACATATAGTTCTCCAGGTCCCTGGCAGGGATAGTGACACCTGTGAACCCAGCACCCCTGGCAGCAGTGCAACCAGCACCTTCAGACAACCCAGGACAAGCATCACCGGTCATGATGGGGCAGCAGCACCCACGCCTATGGGAGCCAACAGAAAGCCAGTGGGGTCTCAGATAGACCAGCCTCACTATACCTGGAAGACCTAGAAAAGGAACAAACAAAGCCCAACGTCAGGAGAAGGAAGGAAATAATGAAATCAGAGCAGAAATAAATGAAACAGGAAGTAGAAAAACAACAGAAAGGATCAATGAAACTAAGAAGCGGTTCTCTGAGAAGATAAACAAAACTGACACTATCTCAGCCAGATTCAGAAAAAAAGAGAGAAGACTCGAATAAATACAATCAGAAATTACAGAGCAGTAACTACAATGGACACTGCAGAAACACATTGGATTACAGAAGAATACTATGAAACACTATATGTCAACAGACTGAATAACCTGGAAGAAATGGATAAATTCTTAGAACCATATGACCTCCGAAAACTGAATCACGAAGAAATAAAGAATATGAATACACCAATCACAAGCAGAGATTGAAACTGTTATCAAAAGCCTCCCAAAGAAAAAGTCCAGGACCATACAGCTTCTCTGGTGAATTCTACCAAACATTCAAAGAAGATTTAATTCCTGTGCTTCTCAAACTATTCTGAAAAATTGGGAGGATGGGACACTTCTGAATTCATTTTCTGAGGCAAACATTATCCTGATATGAAAACTAGACAAGGATGACACAAAAAAGGAAAATTACAGGCCAATATCAGTGATGAACATAGACGCAAAAGTACTCAACAAAATATTAGGAAATTGAATACAACAATACATTAATTGGATCATAGACCACGATCAGGTGGGATTTACTGTAGGGGTGCTGAAATGGCTCAACATTAGCATATCCATCAATGTGATGTACCACATTAACAAAATGAAGAATGAAAATCACATGATCATCTCAATAGATGGAGAGAAAACATCTGAGAATTTCCAACATCCATTTATGATAAAAACTCTCAATAAAATGGGTATAGAGGGAAAGTACCTCTACATTACAAAGGCCATATATGACCAACCCACCGCCAACATCACACACAATGGTCAAAAAGTGAAAGCCATTCCTCTGAGAACAGGAACAAGACAAGGGTGCCCACTCTTGCCACTCTTCTTCAACATAGTACTGGGAATTTTAGCCAAACAAGTAAGGCAAGAAAAAGAAATAATAGGTATCCAAAAAGGAAAGGAAGAATTTAAACTGTCACTATTTGTGGTTGACATGATTCTATATACAGAAAACTGTAAAGAATCCAACAAAAAACTATTAGAAATAATCAACGAATACAGTAAAGCTGCAGAGTACAAAATCAACATTCAAAAATCATTTGCATTTCACTCCATAACGGGGGCCTGCAGTTTGCCAGTTGGGATCCTGGGCATGGACCTACACACCGCTCATCAGGCCATGCTGTGGTGGCATCCCAAATAGAAGAACTAGAACGATTTACAACTAGGATATACAACTATGTACTGGGGCTTTGGGGAGAAAATAAAAGAGGAAGATTGGCAAAATACGTTATCTCAAGGCCAGTCTTCCTCACACACACAAAATCAGTTGCATTCCTATACACTAGTAATGGACCAGCAGAAAGAGAAGTCAAGACTATAATCCCATTTACAACTGCAACAAAAAAGAATAAAATACTTGGAATAAATTTAACCAAGGAGGTGAATGCCATATACTCCAAAAACTATGACATTAATGAAATAACTCCAAGAAGACAAAGAAATGGAAAGATATTCCATTCCCATGTATTGGAAGAATAAACACAGTTAACATGTCCATATTACCTAAATCAATCTACAGATTGATCTACAGATCAACCTACAGACTTAATGCAAACCCGAATGGAATACCAATGACATTCTTCATGAAAAGAGAAAAAAGAATCTTAAAATTTATATGGAAAAACAAATGACACTGAATAGCCAAAGCAATTCTGAGGGGGAAAAAAAAACAATACTTGGATGTATCATGCTCCCTGAACTTAAAATATACTACAAAGCTGTAGTAGTCAAAACAGCATGGTACTGGCATAAAAAACCCGGATATACAGATCAATGGAACAGAATTGAAAGCCCAGAAGTAAAACCACACATCAAGGGACAGCTAATCTTCAACAAAGAAGCCAAGAACACACAATGAAGACAGGAAAGTCTCTTCAATTAATAGTGTTGGGAAAATTGGACAGCCACATGCAAAAGAATGAATGTAGACCACTGTCTCACATGATACACAAAAATTAACTCTAAATTGATTAAAGACTTGAATGTAAGACCTGAAACCATAAAACTCTTAGAAGAACATATAGGCAGTACAGATTTGACGTAGGTCTTAGTAGTATCTTTCTGAATACCATGTCTCCACAGGCAAGGGAGTCAAAAGACAAAATAAAGAAATGGGACTACATCAGACTAAAGAGCTTCTGCAAGGCAAAGGACACCATCAGCAAAACGAAAAGACAAGCTACCAATGGGAAGAAAACATTTGCAAATCATACATCTGACAAGGCGTTACTTTCCAAAATATATAAAGAGCTCATACAACTCATTAACAAGAAAATAGAATAATCCAATAAAAAAATGGACAGAGGATACGAACAGACATTTTTCAAAGACGATATCCAGATGGCCAACAGGCACACGAAAACATGTTTGACATCACTAATCATCAGGGAAATGCAAATCAAAACGACAATGAGATATCACCTCACACCAGTCAAATGGCTATAATTACCAAGACAAAAAATAACAAATGTTGGAGAGGATGTGGAGTAAAGGGAATGCTCAAAACTGGTGGTGGGAATGCAAACCGGTGCGACCACTATGGAAAACAGTATGCAAATTTCTCAAAAACTTAAAAACGGAAATACTGTATGATCCAGCCATTCTGCTACTGGGTATTTATCAAAAGAACATGAAATCACTAATTCAAAAAGATATATGCACCCGTATGCTCACCACAGCATTATTCACAATAGGCAAGATGTGGAAGCAACCTAGGTGCCCATCAAGAGACAAATGGATAAGAAGGTGTTGTATATATCTACAATGGAATAATATTCACCCATAAAAACAGACAAACTCATCCCATGTGAGACAAGATGGATGGATCTTGAGCAAAACAAGTCAGACGGAGAAAGAAATACTGTATGATTTCACTCCTATGTGGAATATAAGCAAACACATAGATGAGAATATATTAGTGGTTACCAGAGAAAAAGGGGTGAGGGAGGATGAAATGGTAAAGCCACATATGTATGGTGACGGATAAAAACTGAATTATTGGTGATGAACACAATGCAGTCTAAAGAGAAACTGAAATATAATGATAGACACCTGAAATGTATACAAGGTTGAACGCCAATAGGACCCAATAAAATAATTATATATATATAAATACATATATATACATATATATATTTAAATACAGACAGTGACCACTAAAAATAGGCACATATAGAAAAAGCAAGTTAAAATGGAATTTTAAATAAATATTATTAACCCCAAAGAAGAAAAAAAGAGAAAGGGGAACAAAAGCCAACTGGAAAAAAAGAAAACATATAGTAAAATGGATGACCTAAATCTAACTGTCAATAATTACATTAAATGTAAAAGGATAAAATTCTCCAATTGAAACTTAGAGTTTGTCATAACAGATAGAAAAACAGCATTTAAAAAGAAACAAAAGAATATCTTAAATACTCAAATTCTTTGTTAAATTCTATCATATGTAGTTTCATTATTTTGACAAATATTTTGAATGGCTGCATAGCACTCTAACTTATGGTATAATAGAATTAATCATGGTTAGATGATTATGATTTTATACATTAAGTTGGACAACATATCAAAGGTCTTTTCTGCTCTTGCTCTCTGTTAATTTAAGACATGATTTTACTCTCTCTTATGGCCACTAGCAATCCCTGACTTAGTACTTCTGTGGTTCATGAGTTAGAGGATAGTAATGTAGGATGATCCAGAATTATATCAAAGTCATTAAAATTCATCGCATCCTAGTCAGCAATAAAATAGTCATATTTATCATTCAGGAATCCCTTACCAAGGACCATGATCCATATATTTTCAAGTCTTAAATCATATTGCTATTCACTTCCAAAAACCTCACAGAGCATTGGATCTCAGCCTCCAGAGACCGTTCATTGATGGGCTTTATCATGTGTATCTAGAAAACTCACATCTGTGAGAATGTCAGAGTCTTTCCCTGCTTGGCCAAATGGGATCTCCATCTCTCATGCAACTACAGTCCTGACAGAGGAAGCTCAAATCATTTCTTGACAGGACTTAATTTCTTCATTCCTCCATTATAGCTCTTAATATTACTAAGTTGAACACATAGGAGAGAATAATCTGGTCAGTGAATATATAAACAGTGGCTAGAAGAGACTGGGCCACATAAGGAGGACTAGGTTATTTGGAACCATTGTTCAGTTCACTGGAATGGGAGGAACTGGGAAGCACATAATCAAATGGGGTTCTTTTGGGTAGGATGCTTCAGAACAATTAATGAAAACATTTACGTCTCACTATTTCAACGAGAAGGAAACACTAACTTACACACACCATGGTTTTGCACCTGCCAAAACAGATCAGTCCTCCTTGGGATTCCTCTACTGGGAAAGAACAAAGAGAATCTAGAGCTGGGAAAGGAAAAAGAGACCCTGAGAGCAAGCATAATTTAGAGTTACCATGAGAGGAAGTAACATTTGGCTCCTCCATTCCATTTTGCATAATACCTCTAACTGTACAAACATAACAATATGAAAAAATTAGAAGGACTGTAGATAAACCCAAACTCTTCCCCTAATGCCCAGGAAACCCAAACACTTCAGCAGACAGTTTTCTGGCCTGTCCTCCACTTTGGGGAAGCTGCTCTGCACCTGAGACTAGGCTGCTCAGCCCTGCCCTGAACAGGTCCTCCTCCCTCCATTCACACCTTCCAGGACTGAAAAGGAGCCACGCCATCCAGCCACACCTTACCTCATGGCCTTGGGGTCAGGTGAGGTTGAAGAGGTTAGAAAAGACATAGAACTGGTCAGGAAATATTCAGTATCCCAATTCCAGAAAAACTGACTATGGTTAAACACATTACGACATATCCATGTAATAAACGTGAAGTCAGGAAAAATATTGTGAACATGGAAAGCATTCCAGAAACACTGTCAGTAGAAAAATCAGGTTATAAAACTATAGGTACAATATGATACCATTTGAAGAACATATGTGTATCTCAATATCAAACGACTGAAAAATCATCAGACTTCAATAGACAGAAAAAATCTAGAACATTTTACATTTACATGTTGACAGTGCTTATCTTTTGCCCCCGATGGGGGATTTTGTTTGTTTAAGTATATCTTAACTTGCTGATTGAATGTTCATTTCTTAAAATATCTATGCATGTGAAGATTTGTTGTGTGTTAAGTGGAAGCTGTTTTCCAAAATGTGGAAAGTTCATTCTTCTAAACAGAGTTTAGTTGGTCTTGGGGAAATGTACTAAATTTGGGTTGTTTTATTAAATGGTTTTTGATTCCTTCAGTTCCCAGTGACACAATCTCCTCTCAGGTTTCTAGGCATGCTCATTGTTGGATGACTGTCTAGACAGATGGCTGAAGTCCCTGAGTATAGCTAATATGTATTGTTGCTGGTCTCAGGGTTACATCCTTCTGCAAGTTTTCTGTACGGAACCCTTTCCCACCCTGTTAGTCACGTCCTCCAGAAAGCTGCTCAATTATCTTATCCCATGTCTCACTCAGTAACCACCATCATCAGAATAAAAAATGTAATGTAGGAGTTACCGTGTGACCCAGCACTTCTGCCCTTAGATATATACCGAAGAGAATGGAAATATGCATTCACACAAAAACTGGTACACAAATGTTCACATTTGTCACAGCCAAAAAGTGGAAGCAACCCAAATGTCCATCAACAGATGGATGAAGAAAATGCCATTTATGGATATAAGGGAATATTACGCAGCCAGAAAAATAAGGCTATTTTGATACCGACTCCTCGTGGATGACCTTGAGGACACTGTGCTTAGTAAAATGAGCCTGTCATGAAAGTATAAATTTTGCACGATTGCTCTACTATGAGGGTCCTAGAGAAGTCAAATTCATAGACACAGAAAGGAGAATGGTGGCTGCCAGGGCTGGGAGCAGAGGGGAATGGGGAGTTAGTGTTTAATGGGACAGAGTTTCAGTCGAAGATGAAAAAGTCCTGGAAGTGGACGGTGCTGATGGTCACACAACAATGTGAATGTACTTACTGTCACAGAACTGTACACTGAAAAGTGGTTAAAATGGCAAATGTAATGCCATGTATACTTTACAAAATAAAGTAAAAGAATAATATGCTTATCTACCACATGGACGAACTTTGAAAACCTCATGCTAAGTGAAAGGAGCTAGACTTAAAAGGACACATACTGCATGATTCCATGTAGACTGAATTTCAAGACTCAGCAAATCCATGGAGACAGAAGACGGGTTAGTGGTTTCCAGAGTATGGGAGGATGATGGAATAGGAAGTGACAGCTAACAAGGCCAGGGTTTCTTACTAAGGTGATCAAATATTTTGGAATTAGATAGTGGTACTGATTTGTACAACCTTGTGAATATACTAAAAAGTTTTCTTTTGAGTACATTTTTACAAGGTGAATTTGGGGCTGGCCCAGTGGCGTAGTGGTCAAGTTCAGCACATTTTGCTTTGGTGGCCCAGGTTCACAGGTTTGGGTCCCAGGCATGGACCTACACCACTCATCAAGCCATGCTGTGGTGGCACCCCACATACACAATAGAGGAAGATGGGCACAGATGTTAGCTCGGGGCCACTCTTCCTCAAGCAAAAAGAGGAAGATTGGCCACAGGTGTTAGCACAGGGCCAAACTATCTCACCAAAAAAAAAAGGGGGGGAATTTTATGATCATGTATATATCTCAACTGAAAAAGTAAGGTAAAAATTTACAACATAAATTCCTTACCATCACGGTGCTCTCATAGGTGATCAGAGTTTAATCACAACCCGACAGTGGTGGCTGCAGTCAGAATGACATCACTGCCTTATAAAACACCAAGTTACATTATCTGAATCTCCCTAGTGGCCTTCGATGCATCTATTCCTATTCAGGGTTTACTTTACCTACCAGAAGGAACATAAGAGTATCAACAGTGCCATTTGAGTCTTTTTATCACCCCGAATACTAAGATGGCATGGTCTGGCATATGATAAGCATTTACTAAAAATCTGATTATTTTACCCCAAATTCTAGTTCTAGACATTTCTTAAGAAAATATTGAGATAAAGAAATGCATGTACGAGTATCTTCAACACAGAGTTTTTGACAGCCAAAAACTAGAAACACAAAAATCTAAGAGGGAACAGATTAATTAATTTGGTTCTGCTATATGATGGCAGGTACAGGATTATTAATCAGGATGATACTGGTCCAAGTGTAAAATACGCACTCATAACTGGGGAATGGTATCCAGTTGAAACTTAAGACATAGATTCTGTTCTCAGATTTTCTAAACGTAACTGCTCTTAGAGTTCATGACATTTTAGTGTCTTGGGTTTTTCATCAGTAAAGGCAAGAATACGAAGATCACTTACTAAGCATGAATATGTTGGAGAAATATAATCTACATTAAAACTTAGTAATATGTTGTAATCCCATATAAATATGTTAGCTATTTTTATTGAAGAACATTGCATGTCCCCTAATTGGGTATTATAAAAGAAACGATTCTCCTTCCTAGAGTAAAATTGTGCTTATCAGCCCTGCTCTGATAATGCTCACAAAAATAATGGGCAAAATTAGATCTTTTGCTTGAGAATGCATTTTTAATTCATACATGAAGAGTTTCTAGAAAAGAGGAGGAGGAAATTTCCCTCCCGCCGAAATGCAGCAGAAACAAAGAGACATTTGTGAATCACAACCTGCGCAAAGAAGCTGATGTGATCAAGCATCTCATAAAGTGAGAACATCAGTAAGACTCTCAGTGCCCTGAAGCAGCAACAAAAGGCATGTTGGTAAATAAAACGATTCCTTATTTTCTTGTATTTCAATCAGTATTTGGAAATCTTTTTGGGAAGACAACTAAAAATCAGATATTATTGCAAAGTTTTGTTAAATTTTTCTTATACCAATAATTTAAAATCAGTAAATTTATGAAAGAAAGAAACAACTATCCTCAATGTTGATTTTTGCATGAAAACAATTCTTTCCCCTCCCCAAGGTTCTTCTTTTGGGGATGGCAGGATTGAGGAGGAAGTCAGGAGGCACCAGGCTGTTCTTGGGGCACAGAATGACTTCCTTACATGTAGGACACTCTCCAGGTCCACACCCGCCCTGCTCATACACATAAACAGATGGAAAAAAGGACAGAGCCTGGACTATGGGAATAGGTTTACAGCACGTTCCTGGGGTCCGAGCTCTGGGAACCCCGAGGCTCTGAGACAGTAGCTGCCCCTCAGAGCTCCCAAGTAGAGAACTCCCCAGGCTTTCCCAAACTAACCTCGGTGCCCCCTGGCTGGAAATCTCCCTTTAGGGCTCAATATCCTACTTCCCTCTTGCAGCCAAGTAGCTGTGAGGCGAGAAGAGGAGGAAGCGCCAGGGAGCCCAGAGCCACCAGACAGTGACGCCACAGAGCCACAGCCATCACACCCGCACAGGTGAAGGACATGCGACCAAATCCCCGTCACCCCAGCACAGCCACGCACCTGTCACAGCCTCGCAGCCACACTCACGGCACGGAGGCGCATCCCACCGCTCACTCGCATCTCACACACACACCCCGCCACACGCTGCCCGTCTGTCCCCACAGACACACACCGTCCTCTGCCGTTCAGGCCCGAGAGTCCCGTGAGGACTGGCGTCCCTACTACCGGCCTCCACGCTGTGAGCGCTTCCGCCGCCACCCCTCCTGGTTCACGTCGGTCTCCGAAGTGACTCGCTTCACAGGATTCCCGCATCCTGTGCTAACACATCCACAAATGAGCTCAACTCACCCTGCAGAGGGAGAACCGCGCGAACACGGAATGGAAGCCGAAGATCTGGAGTGACCGCTGCCCTCTGGGAAGTGTCGCTCCAACCTGAACATCTCCGGGCGCGGCGGCTGGTCAGAAAGGCCGCCCAAGCGCGGAAGTCCCGGAAGAACGGCACCGCGAGAACCGCCCGGAGCCCGGCCCGAGCGCAGGTCTCTCCGCCAGGAGCGCGACGCGAGGGCGCGTGCGCGGGCACGGAGTCTGCGCGGAGGCCGCTGGTGCGCGTGCGCGGTCCAGAGGCGCCGCTGCGCCCAGGAGGCCGAGCAGGGCGGCCCGGCGCCGGCTCCGAGCGTCCGGCCTCTGCGCACAGAGCCGCGCGGGAGGGTCGGCGGGGCGGCCCCGGGGCGAGAGCGCACGGCGGGTGTGAGCTCTGAGGGCGGGGCCCCGGGCGAGTCCCCTCAGGCGGCTGCAGCCTGGGGACAGCAAATGGGGAACCTAACTCCTAATACCGCCCGGGGTGGGCTGCTTTATTCAGTGTCTGTTAGCTGCGTTTAAAGGGTGTACAGGAGTGAAATAATACATGTTTACTTAATTCTCTAGGCTAAGCTATAATAATAAAAATGGAATGAATATTTAATTGTAAAAGTGCTGTGGTGAATATTTTGTATATACTTTGTAATATTGATTTAGGGACAGATTTTCCAAGCATGCCCAAAGAGAGGAATGTTAGTAAAATTTTAAGAGTCCACTGGATAATTATTGTAATCATCCTAATCACTTGAATGCAAATCAATTAATAAAAGTAAATCCTAGACAAAGATTTGATAGACTTATTTTAACAAATATAATGAGACCACATTACAGCCTGCTTAATTAGAATCTCTAGAAAGCTTTTGTTTATGTCTGCGGAGGATTTTGACACAGCCAATGCATGGACTAAGATTTGAGAGTCAGTGCCTAATAACCAGTATAATAATGCAAATAATAACTAATGTATACTTAATCCATGCCATGAGCCATGCACCAGGCCAAGCACTTCAGATTAATTATCTCCTTTCACATTCATAACAACCCAATGGTGTAGGTACTGTTACTATTCCTGTTTTATATGTGAGGGAACGGACGTTTAGATAGGTCAAGTTACGTGCTCAAGGTCACATGGTAGGACTTGAGCTCACGAAACAGACAAACAGCTTTTCAGCCTCTAGCTGTAACCATCAATTATATACAGAGGGCCAAGGAACATGTTAAATGGCACCATGGGGATTCAATCAGAAAACTCCAGAATGTGGGAAATTCCATGACATAAATGACTTGGGGTTTTTTTGACAATCAAAATGGATGAAACAGAGAGGGAAGAGAGACTTGTAGATCAGCACTGTGCTATAACACTTTGTGCAGTCGTGGAAATGTTCCATATCTGCACTATCCATGCGACTATTTGGCACTTGAAATGTGGCTGTTGCAACGGAGGAACTGAATTTTTAATTTTATTTAACTTGAATTAATTTGTTTAAATTTAAATGGATACATGTGGCTAGCGGCTGCCATGTTGAACAGTGCAGTTACAGATCAGACTAAAGAGACAGGCCAGTCAAATGCTATGTGTAGACCTTATTTAAATCCTGAGTCAAACAAAATAATTCTAAAAAGATTTTATGAGACAACTGGGAAATGCCACTGACTAGGTATGTGTTAAAATTTTTAAGTAGGATAATGGCTTTATAGTTATGCTTTTAAAAAAGAGACTTTACCTTTTAGAGATACACACTAAAATACGTAAGCATGGGGATGATATGACATCTGGAATTTGCTGTATAAGATTCCTTTGGGGGCAAGAGAGAGTACTGGTTGGAGTATAGATGAACATCACTGACCGTGAATGGATGATCGTTGAAGCTGGGTGATGGGCACATGAGGGTACAACTGTCTTCTCTCAACCTTAGAATAGGTTTGAAATTTTCAACAATTAAAAATTGTAAAAAGATATTTGCGTAGTGCTTTTCCATGTATTATCTCATTTAATCATCAGAACTTATGAAGCAACTGGAATGACTGTTTACGGATGGAGAATCCGAGGCTCAGAGAGATTAGGTAACGTGCCCGAGGTCACACAGCTAGTTGAAGGCCTAGACTCAAATCCAAGCAATCTACCTCCAAATGTTGTGATTCCATCTCCTCATACTCTGTGTGACAAGCTGTGTCATTGTCATGGGTTGCTTAACGGTGAATGAAGCAGGAAGGGTGAGGGAAACAGAGTAAACACCATTGCTCTGATTCAGAATGATGGCTCTGCAGCACGTGCTCCTCTAATTAGGAAGAGATGAATGTCAGCCACCAGCTGCATGAGCTGATTAGTGAGCACAGAGAGAGAATGCTGCTGAACAGGATTAATTTAAGTTCCAGCTGTGAAAGAGGCTTTATTAACCTCTTTCTATATACCACCAATGATGATAATAAAAGCCATTTAAGACATTAAGTCCATTGATTGCAATTGCTCTTCTCAGGACTCAAAGGTTATATTATGCTCCTTTTCCTTCAAAATATAGTCAATATGTGCTGAGGAAAATTTTCTCAGGGTAGTATCTGAAACAAAAGACAAGTAACTCGTATTTGATCTTGTTAATGCATCTATTCTCAAATTAAATGATTTTGGTCTTTAGTTTCTTATGCCTTCCTCAAAGGCCTTGGTGCCTATCGGCATATGATGACACGTTAACGTTTCCTACATAAAAGATTTCACAACAGAGGCACAGCTCGGCCAATGCTTTTAGGCAATATTTTCACTCCTTGACAATTATGATACAGTGAAGTATCTTTCTTAAGCTAATAAATTAACCACTTAGTATCTGTGGAAACTACAAACAAGAGAGATGAATAGACTAATTATTACCCTTCGTATCCAGATCTTTGTCTAGGCTTCACTGCTTACTGGTTGTAGCCTATGATAGTAGTCACTCAGCACTCGAGTGAAGAGTCACATGGAGCTTCATCTCTAAAAATATTTGCAAATATTTGCCTGGATCTGTTGGAATGTAATAAAAGGGACAAAAAACTAATGGCCTAATAATGACGGGATGCAGGAAAAAGGGTTATGAATTGAATCTTGAAGCAATTAAACTGTGTCCCGTAGAATGTTATTCCTGGGCTGAGAGTAACGGCCTTGAAGCACTGAGCCTTCTTGCTCACAACAACTGCCTGCTTCCCAAGCAGCTGCTCTGAATCCAACATCTCCATCATCTCAAGCAGCCGTCATTCCCTCCTCAGGTCTGAGCTGACCCATCTCACCTGAGAGCTGGAGTTGCAGGAAGGCACGAGGCAGGAATTGGAGTCAGAAGGCAAATGGCAAGCGCAGATTTATGGGATGGTGAGTTCCAATAATTAAGTAACCAAAATGTCATACAGAAATGAGAGATGTTGCCACACAAATTATAACCATGAGTGCCTTAGAGTTTGCTGAGGAGAGAATAGGATTACGAAGACTTTACCCTAATGGTCTAAGAAGGCTTTGCAAACTACGGATGTCTTTCCACGTGCTTTGAGTCAAGACTTGTTTTCTTCACGTTCTTATTAAAAAATCCACCTCTAGCCAAAAGGGTTTAAAGACGTTACCACCTTCTAAAGATAGTGAAAATTGAAAATCAAAATGACTTTCCTTATGTAGGATCCAAACTTTTCTAAAGTATTTGAGTTCTCTTCAAAGGAAATTTCACACATAATTTGGAGGAACGCACGTGTTGAGGTAAAGATTCTTTTAGGGACATTTAGATGGTGAAAGAAAGTAAGCCCTACCCTCACCCCCACAGATAGTGCAATAAACCATTATTAGATCTTATACTGTTATTAAATAATATGTTTTACAAAAAAGATTGAACACATAAAATAAGAACATACCTCTGATTGTTCCAGAAGTAAAAATATCATCAATTTGTGTTGAAAAGCTCTTCCTGATTGACCTCACCTGCTATGTTCCTTGTTCACTGTGTAGTTTATTGCTTATTTCTACAGGCCGGCCCTGCAGATGTCACGTCTGCTTATGTGACAGGTTTGGAGTTTTAGTTTATTTTTGGCTGGGATGGCATGACAAAGTTTAATGTCTTGCATAAGCTTAACATTTCAAACATTTTTAGCCTGAACTTTGTTACATTTAGGACTTTCCTGAAACTTTGATCTGATAATGAGGAGAAAGTGAACATTATTCAAAAGATGTAGGACAAGGAAGATAGGGAGAAAGGAGCATCAGTACTGAAGCCTCCAGATCAATGCTTCGCCCTCGACCTGATACAGTCATTAATGCTGCATTAGACAACCCAGTTCTGGGCAGTGAGCAGAAGCCTTTCAACGAAGACGTCTGGCTGCTACATACAGTGTTTAGCATGGTTTCCCAATCGCAGGTTTCTGAATTTAATTTAACCTCACTGTTAGCCTCCCTTAATATCTTGCAGAGAAAGTGTTGCACAGTCTGGATAGAATCCTGCTGCAGGATTACCAGATTTCTGGACTATTAGTACTATTCTCTTTTAATGTCATCGTTGTGAAACAAAATGAACAACCTCAAAACTATATTTGCAAGTTAAGCTGCAGTAACCATTTACTGCCAAAACTAAACGTGACCAAAAACCTCTAAACATGACAAAACACACACACACACACACACACATGGGCTAGGAGCCATAAGGCAATAGTTTGATAAATTATACTACTATCAAAATCATACAACTCCCAAACACAAAGGATACACACAAGAGACAGAAAGGATGTGGGTAAGAAGAATCCTCACTTACTACTAGGGAAAAGTATGAACCCTATGAGACAACCACGCTGAATAAAACTTTACATAGCCAGTAAGGAGGGTGCAGGACTCACAAACCAACAGCCTCCCTTGCAGACAGACACACTAGGGAAATCCTTGGACACATGCACAAGGAGATATGTCAATGCAGCATTGTTTTTACTAAAGGAAAAAGGAATAATCTAAATGTTTATTAATTTTAAAATAGAAAAATATATTCACAAAAGGGACTACTATTCCGTAGTTAAAAGGAATAATCTCAATCTATATGCATCCCCATGGATAAATTTTGAAGTCATAGTGAATAACCATGCTGAGTTGCAGAATGATATGCACAGTCTGGTGCAATTTATAGAAACTTTATAATTTTAAAAAATTATAGATATACATTTTTTAAAGAAACAGATCTGTGAAAAAGTATAAAACCATGGGAGTGTACTGTTTAAGGTGTTGTCAAAATCATAGGTGACTCCCTTGTTTAGGCCAAGCCCAATTTGGGTTCTTTTAAAAATAAGCAGTGAGGTAGAAGTTTCAGAATATCAAAAGACTAGAGATTATTCAGAAGTTTTTTTTTTTACTGTCCTTTAATTCTTTCTGCAAAAACGTTCAGACATGAGCACATTGGTTCCATCACCCTCCTTAGGAAATGTCTTCATTTTCATGTGTCCGAGCAGATAGGAACGCCCCAGCCCCCCTGCCTGCAACCTTTTATAGAGGCAGATGTTAGGGCTTTGATCCCACCTAAAGTCTGCTCCAAAGTGGGCAGAAAGAGGTATTATGGCCTTTTTCAAATGAACCTCTCCTAGGCTCAAAATAAATTATTGTATAATATATAATATATCCAATCGCAACTCAACGACCTCCTTTGAGGCAAGTTTGACGGGCAGATTCTTCTCTGTTCTTTATTAGCAACATCAGTCAGAAGGTGGCACAGTTTGTGAACAGCTTCTCACGGGAGCTTTGCGAGCCTCGCTGTTGCAACGATGTGAACCTGGTCTCTCTTGGAAAGATGCTTGCAGATCCCAGGAAGGCTTACTTGAGAACAACTGTCCACAGACAATTCATTATTGCTGTCTTTTTTTCTTCTAAAAGACACAGGAAAATATTTAAACCTTTGGTGCATGTGAGGGGGTTTTCAGGTGTACAAAGGGTCTCCACAAACGATGCACATCAGCTTGGAGGTGGTGGTCACCTGCGGGGAGACGTGGAGAAGAACAGCATCAGTGAGAGTAGGAAAGAAGCTTCAACTGTACCTGTAACATTTTATTCTTTAAAAAACAAAGCTGAAGCAAATATTGCAAAACTACGGTAACATTTTAAAACTGGATGGTGGACATATAGGTGCTATTATATAATTCTCTCCTGCTTTCTGTACACTTGAAATGTTATACTTAAAAAAATGATAAAGAAACAAAGCAATGCTGAAGGGTGAACAACAAACTTGGAAAAATATATTCAGAACATGTATGGGTGCTGGCCCTGTGGCCGAGAGGTTAAGTTCCTGTGCTCATCTTTGGCAGCCTGGGGTTTGCTGGTTCGGATCCTGGGCATGGACCTACACACTGCCCATCAGGCCATGCTGCGGTAGCATCCCACATAGAAGAACTAGAATGACTTGGAACTAGGATATACAATTATGTACTGGGGCTTTGGGGAGAAAAATCAATACAGGAAGATTGGCAACAGGTGTTAGCTTAGGGCCACTCTTGCTCACCAAAAAAAAGGAAAAGCATACTTAAAAGAAAAGAACATGTATGAGAAAAGGGTCTATTTTCCTGATATGTAAAGACAAATCTATAAGGAAAAGATAAATGACCCAAGAGAAAAATCTGTGAAGGATATGAATGGGGAATTTATAGGAAAATAGCTAATGAATTTATAAAATATATAGCCTAAATAAATATGAATCTCTCTCCATGTGTGTCTATGTGTGTGTGTATACACTCATCAAACAAATGCAAATTGAGAAAACAATACTGCTTTTCACTATCATATTGGAAAAATTTCTTATATTTGGTAAAACAGTGTTAGTAATGGTGGAGAAGAAACATTCTCATGTGTTTTTGAGAAGACTGTATTGGTATAATCATTCTGGAAGGCAACATTTTTTACATTCCCTTTGAAAGACCAATTCCATTTCTAGGGTTTTTTTCCTTTGGATATAATTGCATGAATGGACACAGATATATGAATAAAGGTATTGTTTATCATAGTAAAAAATTGAAGAGAAAATAAATTTCCACCAGTGGAAGACAGATCAAATTGATGATGATACATCCAATTTGCAGAATAGTCTGTATCAACAAATGAAGATCTCCACAATACAACATAAGTTTAGAATGAGCAAGTGGTGGAACCATGTATACAATAAAATTCGATTTGCATGAAAGGCATGCGTTATACATACGTGTGCACCCAAATGTCTGAACACAGCATCACAGTGATTACCTCCGGGGCATGAAACTGGAAGTTGTGAACAGGCAGGAAACCTTTTCTTTCCTCTTAGACTTTTATTGCATCAGTTAGGACTCTATGCTGCAAATGATGGAAAACGGAAACTCAACCTGCTCTAAGAAGTGGGTGGATTTGTTGGCTTAATGTAACTGAAAAATCTGTGGGGAGTTTCAGTTCATCTTGAATCACGGCTCTGCAATGTCACCAGGATGCTTTTCCTGGGTCATGACTTCATCTTTTGCGTATGTGAATGGTGCCCTCTAGGGGTGTGTACCTGATGGCGCTGATCATCTGGATAGCTCCCCTATCCATTACCAAAGGCAAGGGGAAATGCTTCTCTTTTCCAGAAGCCTCTACTTACTGGCTCTCAAGGGTTCATCAGTTCTAATTGGATTGTATACCAATCTTTGAATCAAACATCATCAATCGTGGCAATGGGCTTGTGGATCAATTCCAGGCAAACAAATTAACATAAAATGGAGTCTGGATGGTTTCCCAAAAGAAAGAGGGATGCTGGGCAGCAAAGAGCAGATATTCACTATTGCTAGATAATGTTTTCCCAAGGGCATGTAATTATCTGTCTATCTTTCTATCTATCTATCTATCTATCTATCTATCTATCTATTTTACAGTCCACTAGGCTAGATCGATCTATCTATCTATCTATCTATCTATCTATCTATCTATCTATCTATCTATTTTACAGTCCACTAGGGCCTAGACTCTGAGCTCCACAGGAAGGGACTATGTTTGTGTCACTCATTATCTGTCCTTTGGGTCTAAGACGGGTTCCTGGAACATGATAGGTGGTCAGATAATATTTGTAGAATAAAAACAAAATGAAATAACCTACATTGCAACCTGACTCCTAATCACTGTCTACAGATTAAGAAACCTTAGTCACAGAATGAGCATCCTCAAGGCTATCTTTCACAATATTTTCATCCCAAGTGATCAGAAGAGAGGCTGATGTAGTGAGAGAGACACAATTTTTAGGAGAAACACTGATGGCTCTTTTAAACATCTGCTGATACTGCTTTTTGTTGATAGAAATTATTTGATACATTGTGTGAATTCATTACTCCTGAACTATTGCAATAATGGTTGAACTCAGCTAATTCACTTACTCTATTGTTCAAATAGCTTAGGGTCAGGCTAATTTAAGACTTTTCTTCTTCTTTCTCTTCCCTTTCCTTGGCCCTCCTTTGGGTACTCCCCTCACTGGGCCACCGAGAACTGCTTCTGCCTGTGCAGCTTGCCACATATTTACGGTTGCCAGATAAAATACAGGATGCTCAGTAATGTGTGAATTTCAGATAAACAGCGAATTATTTTTCAGTATGTGTATATCCCAGATATTGCATGGGACCAGATATTACATGGGGCATGCTTATCTAAAAGATTATTCATTGTTTATCAGAGTTCATATGTAACTGAGCATCCAGTGTTTTTATTTGCTGTAATTTCTTATTTTTATTTGCTAAATCTGGCAACTCCACACATAATGCCGGCTACCTGCAACTACTTTCAGTTTCCCAAAGGGTAAACCCCTGGGCTTTCTGGCCCATAAAATAGCTGATTATTGGATTTTTACTTTTTAGTCTGGCTCTTTTATACTTAAAGAACAATTCTAAAGTAAACCCCTGTGTAACCACCCCCCCCAGGTGAAGAAACATAGCAGAACGATGCCAGTACCTTAGAGCCGTCTGTGGTTCTTTCCTATATCGGCATCCTCCTCCCTCCCTGGAGGGGTAACCACTGGCTTTTTCATCATTCTCTGGCATCTCTTTAGGTTTGCCACCTGTGTAAGCATGCATAACGATATACCTCCTTTTGACTACCTTTGATAGTTTCTTTGTGACTTGTTTCTTTCACCCAACCTTGTGCTTGTGAGGTTTATCCATGTTTTTGAGTGCCGCTGTGCTTCCTTACTTCTCATTGCTGCACAGTGTTCCAAAATGTGATCATACCCACGATTATCCATCCATTGTACTGTTGTGCGGTTGATGGTACAGTTTTAACTTAAGTTGAAAATTTTAGAATGTTTTAAATTTATTGCAGGAAACTAAAATAACTACCATAAAATAGTTTCATACCGTTTAGGGAAATTTCTAACACTTAGTACTCCTCTGAAAATTTTTGTTGCTATATTCAATAATCGGGCAAAGTTTAGAGGCTTATATAAAATGGTTCTCATTTATATTCACAAATTGTTTTTTATTGTGGTATAATAGACATATAGTAAAATGCACAAATCTTAAATATATAGCTTGATGAATTTTTACGTATGTATATACCTGTGTAACCATCACCCAGATCAAGATCTAGAACGTTTCCAGCATCCTTTTACTATGACTGTCTTGCAGCTCTTTTATTTCCTGTTGCTACCTACAAGATAGCTGTCTGTCTAAATTTTTGGACACGCCCAATACAAGTCTGTATGATGTTGGGTTTTGGGCTTTCAGGTGCACCACATGGTGAGTCTGCACACTGCTAAGTGGTTCCTTTAGAGAAGGGCTCAAGCCATTCGATTTCCAAAAGGAAAAGTGACAATACAGATGCTGATGGGGCTAACAAAGTAGATGAACTAATGTTTCTATTAAATAAAAAAATATTTATCTTCCAAAAGGAGGATTTAAGATCAGGCAGATAGTAACATCACATGTCTTTATAGTTAAATTGAACATATAACTCTCTGCTTGTGTATTTATCATATAAAGAAAAAATTGACTTATTGCAAATATTATCACCCACTAGCTGTAAAATGCCTTGAACCTGGTAATGTGTAGAAAGCATAAGAATAAAGTTACATGCAAGCAATTTATTCAAAACTTTGAACTTACTGATATATTTTTTATTACTATACTGTATTCTGTATACTACTCTGTATTCTGACCACAAATTGCTGTGATTCCCCTCAGAATTACGCCACTCTCTAATGGCTACATAACAGCAATGTCTCTTAAAATATACCCAGTGGCACAGTGGTTAAGTCTGTACCCTCCACTTCAGCGGCCCAGGGTTCACCTGTTTGGATCCCGGGTCCAGACAAGGCACCACTTGGCAAGCCATGCTGTGGCAGGCATCCCACATATAAAGTAGAGGAAAATGAGCATGAATGTTAGCTTAGGGCCAGTCTTCCTCAGCAAAAAGAAGGGGATTGGCTCAGGGCTAATCTGCCTAAAATATATATATATATATATATATATATATATATATATATATATACTCTGAAATTTATTTATTTATTTACATTTTAATTGCAGTAACATTGGATTATAACATTATATAGCTTTTGGATGTACATCACAATATATTTTGAATTCTGTGTAGATTACATCCTGTTCACCACCTCAAAATTAATTATAGTCCATCCCCTCACATGTCAGCCTAATCACCCCTTTTGCCCTCCCCTCCTTTCCCTATGGCAACCAGCAATCCAATCTCCATTGCTATGTGTTTGTTTGTCATTGCTTTTATCTTCTACTTATGAGTGAGGTCATACGGTATTTGACTTTCTCCCTCTGACTAAATTCACTCAGCAGAATACCCTCAAGGACCATCCATGTTGTCAGAAATGGCCATGTTTCATCATTTCTTATGGCTGAGTAGTATTCCATTGTGTATAAATACCACATCTTCTTTATCCATTCATCCCTTGATGGGCACCTAGGTTGCTCCCAAGTCTTGGCTATTGTGTATAATGCTGCAATGAACATAGGGGTGCATGCATCTTTATGCTTTTGTATTTTCAAGTTCTTTGGATAAATACCCTGCAGCAGAATAGCTGGATCATATGGTAGATCTATTCTTAATTTTCTGAGGATACTCCATACTGCTTTCCATAGTGGCTGCACCAGTTTGCACTCCCACCAGCAGCGTACAAGGGTTCCCTTCTCTCCACATACTCTCCAACATTTGTTGTTTCCTGTCTTGTTAATTATAGCCATTCTGACCAGAGGGAGGTGATACCTCCTTGTAATTTTGATTTGCATGTCCCTGATAACTAATGATGTTGAGAATATTTTCGTATGCCTGTTTGCCATCTGTGTATCTTCTTTGGAGAAATCTCTGTTCAGATCTTTTGCCCATGTTTTAATTGGATTGTTGGTTTTCTTGTTGAGCTGTATGAGTTCTTTGTATATTTTGGATACTAACCCCTTATCTGATATATGGTTTGCAAATATCTTCTCAATAAAGGAATACAGTCAAGTCGCAGGAAACAAAATCAATGTACAAAAATTAGCTGCGTTTGTACATACTAACAATGAAGCAGAAGAAAGAGAAATTAAGAATGCAACCCCAGTTACAATTGCAACCAAAAGAATAAAATACCTAGGAATAAACTTAACCAAAGAGGTGAAAGATCTGTACACCGAAAACTATAAAACATTGATGAAAGAACTCAAAGAAGACACATAGAAATGGAAAGATATTCCATGCTCTTGGATTTGAAGAATCAACGTCATTAAAATGTCCATACTCCTTAAAGCAATCTGTAGATTCAATGCAATCCCTATCAAAGTTCCAACAACATTTTTCACAGAAATAGAACAAAGAATCCTAAAATTTATATGGAACAACAAAAGGCCCTGAATAGCCAAAGAACACCTGAGAAAAAAGAACAAAGCTGGAGGTATCACACTTCCTGATTTCAAAATATACTACAAAGCTACAGTAACCAAAACAGCATGGTACTGGCACAAAAACAGACACACACATCAAGGGAACAGAATCGAGAGCCCAGAAATAAGCCCACACATTTATGGACAGCTAATATTCGACAAGGGAGCCAAGAGAATACCATGGAGAAAAGAGAGTCTCTTCAATAAATGGTGTTGGGAAAACTGGACAGCCACATGCAAAAGAATGAAAGCAGACCATTCCCTTACACCATGCACAAAAATCAACTCAAAATGGATTAAAGGCTTGAATGTAAGACCTGAAACCATGAAACTTCTAGAAGAAAACATAGGCAGTACGATCTTTGACGTCGGTCTTAGCAGCATATTTTCAAGTCCCACGTCTGTCCGGGCAAGGGAAACTAAAGAAAAAATGAACAAGTGGGACTACGTCAAACTAAAAAGCTTCTGCACAGCAAAGGAAACCATCTGCAATTTCTGAATGCTCACTAGAGATATGTTGTTCAGATAGATCTCTCCAGTATTTTACATTTTCAGCATGGGAAGAAAAGAGAACTCAAGCACTGAGAGTTTTAGTGAATATTAAGGAAAAGTATTCACATGTTAAATGAAATGATTTTGTGTGCACATACAATACATGTTGAAGAGTAAGAAAGGGAAGAAGAAAATGGATGGGCACTAAACAATGTTTTATTTCTATAAATGTGGAGCTTATAATTGAGAATCTCTTGCAGGAAAGATTCCAGGTCAAGATGTAGGCTGTGACACATGATTAATCCCCACTCTCTCACCTCCCACTGAAATTCCAACACAGATACTTTTCAAAATCACAGAACTATATCTGTAGAAAACGATTACAGTCTCGTCAGTGTGCCAGAAATTTTGAGGACTACCTGGAAAATAGAAAGCAAATGGGTTGAAATTTCCTGCAAAAATCAAAAGAGAAGAAATTGCATCTCAGGACACCAAAGCCAAGCCAGGTTCTTTCTAGGAAGCCTCAGATAAGCTCCAGGCTCAGCATCAGCAAATTCAAAGGGAGGAGCTGGCTATGGAGCAACCATCAGTGGAGTTCCCTCAAGATGCTTCCTCATGAGAGTATTTGGGCCTGAGAGGAAAAACCAAAGTCAGACTTGTAGTAATGTCAGAATTTGGACCAAAAAAGCATTAAAACAAGATACTTTATAATATTACAGGGGGAATTTGCAATGAAGGTATAAAATCTCTGCACCAAATAACATAGCATCAATATCGATAAAGCAACAACTGTAGGAGATGCAAGGAGAAACAGAAACCCACGAGAGATGGAGCCTTCAGTTCACCTCTCTCAATCTATTTTAGAGCAAGTAGACAAAAGTAAGAAAATAGAAGAAAGTGCAGTAATGTCTTCAAAGGTGTAGGGAAAGACTTTTTGAATTTAGCCTTATTGTTAATTAAGCATCAGGATAAAATGAAGACATCTGGAAATTAAAAAGTTACCATTCAGTCTCCCCACGAGAAAACAATTATTTGAAGTTCTTCAGGCCAAAAACGGGAAACCAAGACATCAGATTGTACATAATGGTGGCAACTAAGTACAACCAGAGAAAATAAAAGAAAAATTTAAGCAGCAAACTTTTAATGTTTGAATGCCTTCAGTTTCCTTCTAAATTAGTTCAATCGCAATGCTTGGTTTGCGGTGAATAATACTTATGTAATCTTAATATTGTACATGCCGTCTATTGGTTTTCACTTTTGGGTGTCAAACAATGTCAAAAGCACAGAAGATTTAATAATTATATTACAGAACAGCAAGTAAATCTCATAAAGCTTGGCAATTTAAAGATTACGTGGCAGGGTATTATCTCAGCCAACAAATTCAAGTGTATAAGAAATATCACTTTATTTTCTACATTTCAGTTTAATTTCCGCCTCTGGGAAATATTCCCTTTCTCCCTCTACCTCCCTCATAAGACCTGCTTGATGGGAAATGTAACCACAGATATTCCTGGGCTTTCTCTGCCCCCCCGGGGTCCCACCAAGGTTTGCAGTTGCCAAATCATCAGAGAGAAGGGGCCCCCCAGGCTTCAGTGATCTGCACACCCGGGGAACCGGGAGCCTCCATGAATGACTCCTTGCAGCGCAGCAGATCTCTGCTCCATCGGGGCTCCACGCGCAGCATGGGAGTCTCAGCTGAGGTTGGAACCCTGTGCTAGGGTCCTGCTTTCCCCAAATAGCTGACACCACTACTTTTTCCGAGGTTAGCCCCTCCTCGGGCTCCACCATGGAGCAGTGTTTGTTTCCCACGTAGCTTCTCAGCACCACTCTGGCCCTCGCGGACCTCCGACGGGGCAGCCTCTCCTTCCCCTGCTCCTCCAGGGCCCCTGCGTCCTCCTGAACGTCGTGTGCTCCTCGCTGAGCTCAGGTGTGCGGACAAGTAAAACAGGCAAACATTTGACTGGCTAACTCTGCCCTCCTCCCTGCCCTGTCCCTCTCCTGAGGCAATAAAATTCACAGCATGTTATTGCTTGAATGGAAAAATGGAAAAGGGGAAACAGGAATTAAGATCACACAGTATTTTTCAGACAATATTAATGTAACTAAGAACAATAGGGAGGTAACTAGAGAGAAGAGGAGTAGAAGGGTAGTGTTCTTGCCTTTCATTGTGGATACTGAATCCATAGTAAATTTGATAAATCAAGAATTAAACATTTATATATGCTATTTAGAGTAAATAAGGCAATGACTAGAAAATAAAAATATAAACAATATAATCCAGAGGTGGGAGGGTAGATAAATCATGATAAATTCTTAGTCCCTCAGAGTGGAATGTCAATAGATTCTGTATAAACTTGATAAAACTTGAAGAAATATGATATAAAACTAAACTAAAAACTAGTAACAGAGGTGATTTCAGGGAAATGAGTTAGGGGCTAGGGAGAAGAGGAGAAAACTGGGAAGAGGAGGGAGACTTTGTTTTCTTCATTTTAAGCTTTTTTATTTTAATTTTTTTAATGACACAATCCTTTTCTAACAAAAATTAGGTTAGTTAAAAATAAATGACTATTTTAACACACCGCCTCATCAACATTTATAAGACATATTTAATAAAGAATTCACACATTAAAATGTGCCTATGGGCACTAGGCCTTTACTTTAAAAATTCACTATTAAATTCCTTCCTATATTAGGAAGACCTGCTAAAAAATCCACACTGAAAAACAAACCCCCTTAGCTTCATACAGATAAACAAATAATTTAGCCAAAAAGAAATACTTGAGAAACGATTAGAAGGAAACACTAACAAAAATTAGCAAGAGTGACAAGGCAATGGTAATGAGCATGCCATCTTTCAAAAGAAAAAATCATTCAAAATATTTCTTTATCGGAGTCGCAAAAAAAATCATGTCCTCTGGTACAGTAAAACCACTTTAAAGATATATTCCAGCACCCTGCTCCATTCCATCACAGTTCCTGTATGTAATCTCTATCAGTGCACACCACACTATATATTTATTCCTGAGATCTAAACTTCATGTAAAAATACACATCATCCTGAATAAGAGAGAGTGCACAACGGCACAGTCAAGCACACAGACTCAGCGCCCTCTTCACAGTCTACTTTCCTTCAGAAGGTGGGCAAGTTCCTTTACCTCCAGCTCTTGTTTTTCTCCTCTGCCAATATGAAACTTCCAAATCGAAGTCTTATGAGGCCTTCCACATATGCCAAGAAGGAACCCAGCTACCAGGCAAAGAAGTCCAAGAGAGACGAAATGGAGAATCTGCTGGGGAAGGAAAGACTAACCAAAGGGAGAGAATGGCCCCACTTGATAGTCAGCAACAGGGTCCACAAAGATGAGCAAGACGGCCGTGGATTCTCTCACTCTAGTGGGAGAATGAGAAGAGAGAATTAGAAAGGGGATCAATACCCATCCCAGCCAGTGCCTGGCCCTTTGAGCCAACCCAGCTGAGAACACAGACATGAAACACAGATGACTTGTTCCACTGAGATCTGCCCAAATTCCTGACCCATTGAATCAAGAGCAAATAAAATGGTGGTTGTTGTATGCTGCAAATTTTGGGGTAATCTGCTACACAGGAATTAGTAACGCATATAGTCCCCTTTGTGTATTCTCATTCATGATACTGTTTGTGTTTTCTTTTTTTGATCAATCTTGCTAGAGTTTTATCTATTTTAATTTTTTCAAAGAATGAAGTTTTAACTTTGTCGATTTTCTTATTGTATCTTTACTTTCTATTTCAGTGGTTTGTGTACTTTCTTTTACTATCTTTCTATTTTCTTTGACTTTACTCAGTTATTATTTTTCTAATTTCTTAAGAGGGACACATATTAATTTTAAGATTTTCTTCTTTTCTAACATAAGCATTTAAAATTTCTTTTAAAGTTTCTTTCAAAATTTCTTTCAAAGCACCTATTTTGCTATATCCCACTAGTCTTGATTTGCTTTTTCATTATCTTTTGGTTTTAGACATTTACATTTTCCATCATAAGTTTCATCTTAAACCCAGAAGTTACTAAACAGGGATTTTAAATTTATTTTTTGCTTTTAATTTCCAACTTTCTTGAGTCTATGCAGTTTGTTGGAGTTTTCTTCATGGCCTAGTGTGTGATCATTTGTAACTCCTCCATATGTGCTCAAGGAAAATATGTGTTCTCTGATTATTGAGTGTCCATTCGCTCAAGTTGGTTAGTTCTTTTGTTGAATCTTCTTTATATCATTGCTGAATTCTGTCTGTTTGGTCAATCAGTGCTGAGAGAGGTGTGTTGAATCACTCACGATAACGGCGGATTCATCAATTTTTCTCTGTAGTTCTGTAGATTTTTGCTTCATCAATCGTGAGCCTATTTTATTAGATCCATACATGTTTAAAATTGCTCTAGCTTGGTGAATAGAATGTTTTATCATTGCACCATGACCCTCTCTGTTCCTAACAATGTGCCAGCTTTCTTTTGGAAAACTGCTTGGCAATTTCTTATAAAGTTAAGCATACCCAGAATGACCCAGAAATACCACATCTATATTTCCCCAAGAGAAATAAAACAGGCCCACAAAAAAGACTTGTACAAGAATGTTTATAGCAACTATTGACCTGAAACAGCCAGCCAGTTATTTCTCCAGCAAAACTGGGTTTATGGGGGACCAAGAATTGCAATTCAATGTCTGAAACCATCGCGAGCCAGGTGCAAGTCGCTAGCAGCATGGAGGAGAAACTCTTTTCTAGGCGGAAGAGGAAGTTGGGACGGCCGTTGTGAACAGGGAGTCCAGATGTGTAGCAGCGTTTCACTAGCTGAGTTGTGATAGTCTCTCATTGGCTGAGCTTCTTGGTCAAGAAGAAGTCTGTCTTCTTCCTGTTGGGCTCTGCTAGGAGGTAGGGTGTGAGAGCTCCGCCTTTGGGCCCCAAGACTCCAATTTAATGAAGTTTCTATTTATTAATTTCCACACAACTTTATTCATAATAGCTAAAAACGGAAACAATCCAGATGTCCAGCAATGGGTGAATGGGTAGACAAAGTATTCGATGGAATACTTTTCAGCAATGAAATCCAACTCCTGATCACACAACAGTAGGGATGGATCTGGAAAGCATGGTTAGAGAAAGAAGGCCCACCTGGGAGAGGACCTACCCCCTTTATGTGTGTGGTGATGGAAATCAGAGCAGAGGTTGGCTGCCTAACAGTGGGCGCCTGGAAAGGGGATGAGGGAACTCTCTGATGGAAATGCTGTTTCCCGATTGGGTGGTGCTTACACAGCTGTTTACGTTTAGCAAAACTCATCAAATCACACACTAAAAGATCAATCCTTTCCACGGTATTTAAATTTTACCTCAATAAAAACCGGATGGGAAAAAAAAAGCCTGGCGATGTTGGCAAGTAACGCTAAGCGATGTAAGGAGAAATCTGAGGTAGTAAACCCTTTTTAAAAAATATTAAGTGAAGAAAACGTTCCAATAAGCTGTGCTGGATTTGTGTGACTAAATAAGGACGTTAAAAAGCCCGGCAAACAGAGTCCCTTCTGCTCCGAGGAGCGCTTTCATTCTCCTCCGATGCTGGGGCCCTGGAGCTCCGGGCGGATTAGGGACCGCACCGCCTCACCTGCGCCCCGGCCCCGGCCCTCAGCCAGAATCGGTTGGACCCGCCCATCCTTTGAACCGTGCGTTCACCTTTCAATCAATTCGAATAGCACAGGGAGAGAACCAATCGCAAGCCTCGTGGGAGAGAAGGGGCGGGCCCCTTTCCCGCAGGGGTTGCTCAAAGGCCCTCCAATCAGAGGCTGGGTGTGGGAAGTTCGGATTCTGGGCGGCTCAGGTGTAGGCGGCACTGCTCCGAGGCGGCGGTGGCTCTCCAGACAGGGAGCGTTCCTTTCCTTTTGGTTTGACAGAGGTTTCACGCTACAGGCTGCCTGAGGAAGGTGGGTGCTGGGAGCTGGAAGAAGGGCGCTGGCTCGCCTCCTCCTAGAAGGTCTGGAAGGGTCTGAGATGGGCAGCGGCGAGCTGGACGCCGCTTGGGGGAGGCTCCTCTAGGACCACTTCCCGCAGCCGACGGCTCCGTCCTCCAGAAGAGTAAATATTTGTTGCCATAATCTATACAATAGTCAGCGTTTCACCACTGGGCCGTGATTGGCCTCTGGGGCAGGACGATGCTTAGGATCCTTGGCCCCGACCTTCAATTCCAGTAGCTGCTCCCAGAGCAAGCAACAACAAAACCCGCCCTGGTTGCGAACCTCTAGGCAAGCAAGACAAGGCATTCTAGACTTTCAAGCTGTAAGAAACTCCACTCAGCCAAAAGGGGCACTTAGATGTCCTGTATGTGAAGAGCCAGGCTGAGGGCTTGAGATCCCAGCTCCAGCGCCTGTTGGCTGTGCTCACGTGGGCAGTTCTCTCCCTCACCTGTGTAACAGCGATGATACTAACCACCTGTTCGGGTTTAGGTGACAATTAAACACGCCTTTACTATTAACTCGAGCTTTTGCACACACCCTGTCTCTCTTTGTGGTGCATAGTGCTATGCAGTATTTTAAAATAACTAATGGTTTATTGTCTCTTTAACATTTAGCACATTAATACTTGCAGGAGGTGGCAAGTCAAATAGTAGAGGAGCATGCTTACTGAAAAGTGGAGTCCTTTGTCACTTCCCCTGGGCTCTTACAGGAGAATGTTATTAGCATCCAGGTCAGAAGAATTCTCATTTTTTATATACTCTGTTGATTGCTTAAAATCACGTAACATTTTAATTGGTTGCATTTCTTGTGCAGATTTTTCTTTGATCTGGAGTTTTCTAGTGGACTGTCTCAGTTATTCTTGTTGTTGAAGAGTCTAGTTTGCTTAGAACTTTTTTATCTTCCTATTGGCAGACCGTCCCCTTTTTCTTTCTTTCTTTTTTTCTTTTGAGCCAGCAACACTTGTGGAGAATCAGTCATCTTTCTCCCATTGGGCTTGGTTGTTTTCTATACCAGCTGCATAGGTGACTCCCTTAGACTTTCCACTTTCCTTTATTCTTTTCCTCACTTGAATGAAGGATTTCCTGGAACACATGGCATCCTGTTTCTTGTCCTTCTCCCTTGTTTTGCTTGAACACGTTCTCAAGAATCTTTCTAAGAAAAGAGTATGGGCCAGGTAAACAATATGATTTCTTACATGGCTGAAAATAATTTCATTATGCCCTCAAACGGCAGACTGTATGGTTATCCTTCTGTATCACCATGGCAGTTCTTCTAAAAACCCATCTTGTGCTCAATCTTGTATATCCAACTGCCTGCTTATCATCCCTGTCTGTCTAATAGGCATCTTGTGTGTTCGGTTTGTTTTGTTTTTTGGCTTGAGAAAAAATGCCAGGCTCCTGCCTTCATCACCAGGGAAAGGTTAGGAAACGATTCTGTATACTGTCCTTCACTTACTTTCCCTATCCTTTCCTTTCCTTCACTCTTGTCACTTTGTAGTGCTGTGCGGTGAGCCTAGAGCCTCTTGTTTGTGTTATGGCCCATAGCTTCCTGGGCTTCACTTCATCTGTCAAGCAAGGCCCTATGTAGAAGCCCAAAACAGATCGTACTATCTTTTGATAACTTTCTTCCCACACTGCAGTGTCACATATTTATTCCATTTTGTACTGAAAATTTTTTATTTCAGAATGCTCTGAGGTGGGGCAGGAGGTGAACTGGAATCTTAATTTTTTAAATAATATGAAAATCTATATAAGTTGTCTACCTTTCTTTTCCCTGGCAGGATGGCTGCATCACATTTTGCCAGTCAACTGAGAAAGGATTTAAGTATTGAGATGATTAGAACTAAAATTGCTGAGGAGAGATTTCTCGCTCAGAAAGCAGACAGATATGATAAATATGAACGAAAAAGACGCTCTGGTTTGACGGATGTCAACCTTCCAACCTTGGAAGGTAGAAATCTTGAATCAGAGGAGACATCTCAAGAGCCTATTCCAGAAGAGATGAGTGTGAGGCAAAGTAAGTAAAGAGCTATTGTAATTTTAACTGCTTTGAAGTGGGGGAAAAGTTGGCTTAATACCTGAGGTTAAAAAATCCTTGACCAGGGGCCAGCTGGGTGGTCTGGTGGCTAGGTTCACATACTCTGCTTCCGCGGCCCGGGGTTTGTGGGTTCGGATCCTGGGCGTGGACCTACATACTGCTCATCAAGCCTGTGGCAGCATCCAGCAAACAAAATAGAGGAAGATTTGGCAACAGATGTTACCTCAGGGACAATCTTCCACATCAAAAAAAAAAAAAACAAAAAACTTACCAGAAGAATGGAGTTTTGAAATACCATTCTAAATAACTTGATATTTTCTATGACTAAATACTTCCTATTTAAGGTAAAGGCTGTGAAAGTTCCATTCACTTGTGGAGTGTTGTAACGCTTTAGGATTCCTGTAGGACAATATGGATAATAAAGTTCTGACTTCTGGAGTTTGAATAAGATAAGTGTTGACGAGATTAATTGATAAGGGACATTAAAATAGAAGTTTTGTAGCTAAATCAGGTCTCAAGTTGTTTAAATGTTCACTGCTTCAATTTTGTCATTTTCCAGGACCAGTGAAATATGCAGCCCAAGGGCCTTCTTTACAGGGAGATGAGCTTTACTCTGAGTGACATGAGAAGCCATTATTGGATTAGTGTGTTTATAATCTGATTTATGTTTTAAAGCATCACTTATTGATGGTAGGGTGACCAGCATGTCCTCCAGGAGACCAGCTAGGAGACAACTGCAATAATTTAGCTCATGGTTGACCACAGTGGGAACGGCAACCCTGGGTGGTTTCATTCTGGTTATATTTTGAAGTTTGAACCAATAGGATTTCCTAATGGAGTGGATGTAGGTTGATAAAGAAAAGTCAGCATCGTTCTAAGAGTTTTTGGCCTGAGCAACTAAAAAAATGGAGTGGCCATTTACTAAGTTGTAAAATACTGAGAGAAGAACTTGCCATCTATAGATGGCAAGTCAGGGTACTGTCTAGTATGGTCTGATGACATGAAATATAAAGCTGGGCTGTTTTAGTGAAGAGGAAGAAATAATTGAGAAACAGCAATGAGGGACCACCCCCCACCCCGGCCCGCTTCAGGCCCAGTGATATGACCTTTGTGGGAGAAGAAAACAGTCAACCACTTGAGAGGACAACTAGGGGAGCGTTGTCTTCAGGGGAGAGCCAGGTTACGGTTAGATCAAGAGATGAAGGGAACAGGAACTTCAGGGAAGTTGAGGATATAGGGGTTTCATTGATGATTAACCACTTCATCATCTGAGCTTTCGCATCTTCTGTTCTCTGCCTGGATTATTTCTTTTAAACAACTTTATTGAGGTAGAATTTGCATACCATAAAATTCACCCATTTAAGTAAATGCCTTTTGTTTAGTAAATTTACTGAGTTGTGCAGTCATCTCCCTGGATTATTTTAAACCCTCACCCAGTGGGCAAACGCACTCTCATTCTTCAGAAACCTTCTCGGGTATTCTCTCTTCTGGCAAGCCTTTCCTGACCTCCCCAGACAGGTTTATACTGATTCTCGATTGTGCATTCTTGTAGTCTTCATTCCATGCTAAACCAAATTGAAACTGTGCTCATCTCACCCACGATACTGTGAGCCCTTCAGGGGCAGAAATTCTCTTATTCTTACTTCCTAAAAATGTCTGGTACATGGTAGCTGATGCGGGATCGGTGAGCCGAGGAGTCGAAAGAAAGATTTCTTAGACTCTCAAGATCTGGCAGTAGTGCTCTTTTATTTAGAGAATAGTGTGGAATAGCATGGGGACAGGACCCATGGGCAGGCAGAGCTTCTGCTGCTGCTGCTGCTGCTGCCCCCGCTGGCATGGGGACAGGACCCATGGGCAGGCAGAGCTGGTGTGTGGGGACAAGACCCACGGGCAGTCAGAGCTCCTGCTGCTGCCCCCGCTGGCATGGGGACAGGTCCCATGGACAGGCAGAGCTAGTGTGTGGGGACAAGACCCACAGGCAGTCAGAGCTCCTGCTGCTGCTGCTGCTGCTGCCCCCGCTGGCATGGGGACAGGACCCATGGGCAGGCAGAGCTGGTGCGTGGGGACAGGACCCACGGGCAGTCAGAGCTCCTGCTGCTGCCGCTGCTACTGTCCCCGCTGGCATGGGGACAGGACCCATGGGCAGGCAGAGCTGGTGCATGGGGACAGGACCCACGGGCAGTCAGAGCTCCTGCTGCTGCCGCTGCTGCTGCCCCCGCTGGCATGGGGACAGGACCCATGGGCAGGCAGAGCTGGTGCGTGGGGACAGGACCCACGGGCAGTCAGAGCTCCTGCTGCTGCCCTGAGTTGAGGGTTAGGGCTAATTTTATAAGGCATGGGTACGTGACTTATTTTTACTGGAAAAAAAAAGAAAAGATGATGTAAAAAGTCATTAGATGATTTCAGTGCAGATGGGGTCTGGTTATTGTGCGGTCATATAACTTTAGATACGAATCTGGCCATATAGATCGGCATGCAGGTGAGGATGCCCCAGGCTTCTCTCCCTGGGGCGGTCCTAATTCATACCATAAAAAAAGTCCACTGGGTCGTATAGTTTGGCATGTAGGCCAGGTCACCTTGGGCTTCTCTAGCTGGGGCAGCCTTAATCCACATCATAAACCCCCCCTGAACCCATTTGGCCCCAAAATCTTTTGGGGATATGGACGACGGTCAGTCTTCTGTAACTACTTCCGGCTGTACAAGGTCGTAGAGCTGTCCCTAAATGGGGCCATAGGTATAGGTAGGAAGTTCAGTGGACCGGAAGGCTGCACCCGTGAAGTCCAAGCCTGACAAGGTGTACACATCCTCTGGAGACGAGAGAATCATTTGACAAGAGGTGGTCTAGGAGGTGAAACTTTGTTGGCATGCAGAAGACAAACAATGAAACAGACAACAAATTATAATAGGAAATACTAGCAATATGATTAACCCAATGAATAAGATTTTGGTAGTAGTCTAGAAACTGGTCCAGGCGTTCAACCAGTCATTTAGAGATAGGGGAGGGTCAGACATGGACTTAATTTGGTGGCTCATATCAGATAGGAAGCCGGTGATATTTTGATGGTAGTCAGGAATATAGACACAACATTCAGTTTTTATAATGGCACAGGTGCCTCCCTGTGCTGCTGTCAAGACATCCAGTGCCATTCAGTTTTGGAGGACTGCCTTACGCATTTGGGACACTTCTAAATCAAGCAGCAAAAGGCTATGTTGTGTATCATTTTTATGCTTTCATAGTAAATTTGTTTAGAGCTTCCATGGGCCAGATGACACTTTCGATTCCTAACTGGGGAAGGAAAATTGAGGCAACGTGGTCATACCAGTGGAAGACAGAGCAGGTCCAGCGCTGTTGCAGGTTGGGTAGGTTAGCAGGAGGAGATATAGTAAATGTAGTTCTACCTTGCATCCAGACAAAGCCTAGAGTGCATCGTCCAATCCATCCAGGTGGCAGCCAAGGCCATAAGTTGGAGCCACATAGCCACTGAGTGCCATTAGGGGCTAACCAACGTGTGCTTGGTCGTCTATCCCAGTCAGTCCCAAACCAATCAGTATTTTTTAAGCTTATGATATGAGAACACATATGACGGGGAATCTGTCCCATAGGTCGGGTGCTATTAGGCCACGTATCACAGGTGTGATTGGTTTGTTCCCAACATATAGTGGCCTTTTGACTGAGTTGACCACTAGTAGGAGTGAGCCAAATATATTCGTCCCAAATTTGATATAGTCCATCCTGTGTGTATCAATAAATTGGGGACTTTACCTTTGGAACTTGTCGTTTATGATCCACCTGTGACAAGGCAAATCTAGTTAGTATTTGGGCAGTAGTATTGAAGGAAAAGGTTTTATTGTGGCCAGGGAACTCCCAGGTATCAGAGATGGATGGCCACAAGAAAACATTATGATTAGTAACAGATGAATCTTGCGGAAGAGAAGAGCTAGAATCTAATATCCATGAATGTGTACTATACCTTCTACTGAAACATAATTTTTTCTCTCTAAAATCACCCTCATTTTTATAAAAGATAGCCAAATTAAGATTAACTGGTCTGCCAATTATTTACATAAGTGCAGCAAGAATACCAATTGATTATACAGGCTTTTTAAATCTGCTTTGCTGGAATTTTTATGAGGAATCTCAGATTGAACCGTAAAGGCCTCTCGGGGCCAGAAAAGCCAAGCCAAGGACTTGCCATCAGATTTTGCCTGCAGTACCTACAGGTTTGGGTGGACTCCTCTCTTCTCAAGGTCCCCCAAAATATTCTGAGGTTCCTTGCACCCGCCAGATAAGCAAGCTTCCTTACTTACCGGGTAAGATTGCCAGAATCTCTGTAAACAAGGTACCAGGCCCATGTTTCCAAGTGGCTGTATTCCAGAATGTCCAATCTTTGTTCCTGAAAAGCTGTGTTGTCATATCTGAGCCTGTATATTTCAAATATGACATTCCAGTCAAAGCCTTGGTAATATAACCAATGTATCCTGTTATAAGGAGAATAGGTTCTTATTGAACTTATGCAAATAACTATATTGCCACGAAATAACCATGCTCACTCACAGAGTTTCTTAATTCTGGAGGGATCAGATAGGGAGAAAAAGATAAATGTTTCAGTTTTGCTCATAAACGTATTTCACTAAATTGCTGTAAGTCATAGTTAGCATAAGAGAAAAGAAAGAAAGATTTCCTTAAACATGAGAAAACAAAACAAAACATCAAAACTCAGCAATATTTCAAACAGAAGTCATAAAAAATTATAATCATCCTCATCAGTTCACACAGTCCTGTATAATCAGTTCTTGAGCTTAATCTTCTGTTAGCAGGTCTATGAGCTTAGTTTCTGTTAGAATTCTGTAATTTCTTACCCGGTTCAGTTTTACAATCTGAAAGTTTATCAGAAACCTATAGTTTAGAACCTTTGTCATAATCCTTTCCAGGAATTTCTCTGAAGACGAAACATTTGCAAAAGCAAAAAGCATCACAGTAAAACAACTATCTGCAAATGGACAAAGGACTCAAAAGGGCAATTGACAAAGAAACTTGGCTATTTCTGTGACATATAACACTTTAAGATAATAACTGGAATTATGACTGATAATCAGAACAGATTAGAATTTTAGGAATGCTATATAATGTTAAGACATGTATATTAATAATATTCACCCACGTAATACCACATAAGAAAGTTTATCATCGCTTATTTGACAATGCTTCCCATGTAATTTAATAAACCAAATAAACCTAATTAATTTAGTATTTTTCCTCCTTATAAGGAAGAGAGCAAATTTCTTTGAGAAGTCTCAGGGGCCCTCTGAAAATCCTCAGAGAAATTCTTCTTCCATCTACCAGGTCAAAAGAAAGCCTTCATTCAGGATTTGAATATTTTTTTTGAGGGAGAAGCTTGTCCAAAATATCAAAAGTTTTTAAAATGCTTGTTCAAATAGGAAACAATGATCACTGTTAAACAATGCTCAGGCATCCATTCAAAGTGACAACAGAGACAGTCAAGAGCAAACAACATCGTCAAAAAATTTTAGAAGAGACCTCTTTCTTTCTGAATATAGGAAATTATTTTAACAAAACATAGATTTTCTGTCTATGTTGTTCTAACTCTATTAGAGCAGGCCAAAAGTTCAAGAAAATTATGCTTTGAGAGGAAACCAAATTTTAATTTCTGTACCAGCTTATTTTTAACATTAAAACTCATTCACTTAATTGGATTTACTCTAATTTTAGTCTACTTGACCAGGCATAAAACTCCTTTCAGAATTTCTCCTTCACAAACCTTCTACAACTTTCTTTTTGCCTTCAGAACTTGTCCCAAAGTCTGTCTTTTTTCCTTTCTAGTACTTTAGGACAAACTTATCTTTCTTAACCCATCAAACAAAAATACTTCCATTCTTTATACCCTCTTTACTGAAAACATACATTTTAACCTTCCTTGAATACAGAGTTTTCCTTATTAATTTCCAGTAGCTTTAATTATATAGGTTAATAAGAACTTTTAACCCTTAACAGACCATAGTAAACACTAAAAAGGTAAGCAATTACGAATTGTCTTTTATACCAGCATTCTAAACACTTCATAATTTCTAGAAACACGCTGCTTTACAATAACAGACCCAAAGACTTTTAGCCTCTCTGCAATAAGAAGCCAAAAGTAGATAACTTAGATAAGTTTAGCTGTAATGCTTGTGTGCTATCCAATCCAAAAATGACCCAGATGCTCAGATTTTTATCATTTAACTTAACTTGGCAAAACTCAAGATTGTTATCAAAACAATTTGGAAGCTGTTTTTTTTTTTTTTCAAGTATGCAGACCATAAAACAGTTATTGTACCCACAAAAACTTCATGAGACATTAGACAAAACTGGTCATCATTTAAAGCTATTATTTTGCTGACGAATTTAACAGACAATGTGAACTTATTTGACTAGTAAACCCAGGCTGCATGCCTGCATCATATGCGAATACTGACAACTCTGACAAGAAGACTATTTTCAATCAAACCAACAAACTTAAACAAGCTTTCATTTACCAAAAGTTAATTCACATCAAGTTAACTTGAAAGACATTGGATTAATTTCTACTACATTTAGAATTTATGTAAGCGCTTACTTGAAGCCAATTAAACAGAGCTCTTAATTTTGGTAACACCATCCGGAGGTAAAATATCACACATATAACGTACACATAGACACACGTACACAGAGACTGCACAGCTGTTGTTTTTTACCAATATTTGTGGAGAAGATACTCAAGATGCTAGATTTTTTGGGCAAGGGCACGCTTATGGCCGTTTTGCCTCTCCCCTCCTCTTTCTTTCTTTCTTTCTTTTTTTTTTTTTTCCCCCATTCAGTCTTAGAAATTAGTGATGGGCTAGATAGTAGTTCCTGGAGAGGGGAGATGATAATCCTTTCTGTGATAAAGGAACTAGGTGGAATCTGAACTGCCTCTAGAGCTGTATTTCCAGTCTTGCAAGGATTTTCTAAGGACAGTTGCTCTTGATTTCCCAGAAACTGGATTGTAACTCAAATTACATTCCAGGTTGATCTACCTGTCCAACTGCATCACAAAGGCACAGAGAAACCCCTCAAATTTTCTCCCAGATGGAGTTAGAACGCATCCCCAGGGTGGGTCTCTGGGGATGCTTAGGAGCCTTCCCCGTGGCGGTAAAGCCAGTGTCTGACTGACAGCAGCTGGAGAAAGGGTGCAGAGGCCGATTGCGGGTGTGCAGAGGCCGATTGCGGGTGTTGACATAGCTATAAGATTTAGTCAAGTCCCGCTCAGCCTGGGCACTTTGTCTCTGAGCCAGCAAAGTTGAGGTAGGGAAGCAGGAGGCAAAGGCCTGGAACAGGCTGGAGGCTGGGGCTCCCAGAGCCAGGTTTGAGAGTTAAATCCCTGGCAAAAGGCTTATTTTTCCAATTTTACAGAAGGTCAAGGTTCTGCTCAGGTCTAGCCTGAACTTAACCTTGACTTAGTGACAACAGAAGAGATGATGAGCAAAACAGACAAAGAAAGGAAAAGAAGAGATCAGACCTCACCCTCATGGCCTCTTCCAGAGGGTTATCAAGATAAGAGTCACACAACAGTTCCTGTACTGGGGCACACTACGCTAGCACGACAGTTCACAGAATAAATCACAGGTCTCCTACCCTCATAACCGACTCAGCAGGTGACTAAAATACTCAATGAGTCGACTGTCAAGAGAGGGCACCCCCACTTAGGGTTGCTGGGGTGATCAGGCCCAGAAACCCAAAGTTGGGGCTCCCAGGGGTGGAGCCTTTTACTCTTTAAAGATTTCTTTGTTTCCCAGTCACAAGGCTCAAAAGGAGATGAAAATTGCCATTGTAACTCCAAGAGAGACAAAAGAAACGGGTCCATTACCATGAAAAATCCCCCCTGAACCTAGGGTAGCGTCCTACCCGTTGTTCCTACTGTGGGGTTCCTATAGCAAGGGGTGATGGGGGCGTCCCCCGGCATTGCATCCCTTGTATACCTTCCCTGTTATGCCTGGCAGTAACAGTTGCCTGGTGCCTATTCTGCCTGACAGCATAGGCCTGGTGAATGGTTCCCGAGAGAAAAGGAGAAAGAAAAGGGGCCATTACCATGAAAATCCCCCCAATGGGGTTCCTGTAGCAAGAGATGATGGGGGCATCCCTTGAACATCTTCCCTATTCTGCCTGACAGTAATAGGTGCCTGGCGTATGGTCCCAGAGAAAGGGAGCCATTACCTTGAAAATCCCCCCAATGGAGTTCCTGTAGCAAGGGATGATGGGGGCATCCCTTGAACATCTTCCCTATTCTGCCTGACAGTAATAGGTGCCTGGCGTATGGTCCCCAGGAGAGAAAAGGATAAAGAAAAGGAGCCATTACCTTGAAAATCCCCCCATTGGGGTTCCTGTAGCAAGGGATGATGGGGGCATCCCTTGAACATCTTCCCTATTCTGCCTGACAGTAATAGGTGCCTGGCGTATGGTCCCCAGGAGAGAAAAGGAGAAAGAAAAGGAGCCATTACCTTGAAAATCCCCCCATTGGGGTTCCTGTAGCAAGGGATGATGGGGGCATCCCTTGAACATCTTCCCTATTCTGCCTGGCAGGAATAGGTGCCTGGCGTATGGTCCCAGAGAAAGGGAGCCATTACCTTGAAAATCCCCCCAATGGAGTTCCTGTAGCAAGGGATGATGGGGGCATCCCTTGAACATCTTCCCTATTCTGCCTGGCAGGAATAGGTGCCTGGCGTATGGTCCCAGAGAAAGGGAGCCATTACCTTGAAAATCCCCCCAATGGGGTTCCTGTAGCAAGGGATGATCGGGGCATCCCTTGAACATCTTCCCTATTCTGCCTGGCAGGAATAGGTGCCTGGCGTATGGTCCCAGGAGAGAAAAGGACAAAGACAGTGAGAAAGAGAAAGACAGTGAGGAATTTTCCGCCAGTCTGGGGGACATTCTACCCAATTGCATCCTGGAGCCATTCTCCCAAGAAGGGGTTCCCATACTCCACCAAAGGTTAGAGTTTGGTACTTCCCTTGAACTGGAGTCCCGAGTGGGACTTTCCTCGCAGTTCAGAGCGTGGTCAGGTGCCAGAGGGAGGGATCCCAATCCAGCCTTAGGAAAAGAAACCTTCCACGGGAGTCTTGGAGATTTGCGGCCGTCCTAATGACTTAAGTGGCCGACCCGCGCCCACGTAAAATTTGTCTATTAGAGATAGAGTCAGGAAGGAATGGATTAATTCATTCTCCATCACCCTGAGGCTTAAGGTACTGAATCTCTTCAAGCTGAATGCCACAATTTGCCCCATAGAGTAGCCATGGGCAGCAAACGTGGATTCATACAGCCATCCAAGAAAGTTCCCGATGGAGCAGTGAATCTAGATCCATCCTTGAAAAAGAGAAAGGCATAAGGAAGAAAAGGGCACTTACCAGAACTCGAGCTCACAAGCCGATAAAGCAAGTCCCCGTACGGGCCACCAGAAATGATGCGGGATCGGTGAGCCGAGGAGTCGAAAGAAAGATTTCTTAGACTCTCAAGATCTGGCAGTAGTGCTCTTTTATTTAGAGAATAGTGAGGAATAGCATGGGGACAGGACCCATGGGCAGGCAGAGCTGGTGTGTGGGGACAAGACCCACGGGCAGTCAGAGCTCCTGCTGCTGCCCCCGCTGGCATGGGGACAGGTCCCATGGGCAGGCAGAGCTAGTGTGTGGGGACAAGACCCACAGGCAGTCAGAGCTCCTGCTGCTGCCGCTGCTGCTGCCCCCGCTGGCATGGGGACAGGACCCATGGGCAGGCAGAGCTGGTGCGTGGGGACAGGACCCACGGGCAGTCAGAGCTCCTGCTGCTGCCGCTGCTGCTGCCCCCGCTGGCATGGGGACAGGACCCATGGGCAGGCAGAGCTGGTGCGTGGGGACAGGACCCACGGGCAGTCAGAGCTCCTGCTGCTGCCCTGAGTTGAGGGTTAGGGCTAATTTTATAAGGCATGGGTACGTGACTTATTTTTACTGGAAAAAAAAAGAAAAGATGATGTAAAAAGTCATTAAATGATTTCAGTGCAGATGGGGTCTGGTTATTGTGCGGTCATATAACTTTAGATACGAATCTGGCCATATAGATCGGCATGCAGGTGAGGATGCCCCAGGCTTCTCTCCCTGGGGCGGTCCTAATTCATACCATAAAAAAAGTCCACTGGGTCGTATAGTTTGGCATGTAGGCCAGGTCACCTTGGGCTTCTCTAGCTGGGGCAGCCTTAATCCACATCAGTAGCCACTCACATTTTTCAAACAAGTTTAAATAAACATGAGAGTACATAGTAGAAACCTGAGTTGAGAATCATAGGTGGGAGGTAAGGAATCTGACAGGTTGCAGTCAAGGTGTCATCCAGGGGTGCCTCTGAAGCTTGACTGAGGCTGGAGGAGTGCCGGGGTCCCGCCCCGGCGGAGTCCAGGTTCCTGAGGGGTGGACGGCGTCGGCACGATGAGTGAGGGGGAAATAAAGGGGACGTGAGACTTGGGTTGGTGTTAGCAAGTCCGACTTTACTGTGCACAAGTGTCGTTTATATATTTTTCAGGATTAGTACAGAAATAGTTCTACAAATATTCTCAGAGAGATAAGGAAATAAAAAACGAGCACAAGAATATTTATTAGCATTCTATTCTATAGAGCATAAGGTTAATGGTAGTCTTCTCCGCAATTAACTGGTGTTTGTTTTCTCTAAGCTAAAGGAGATAGGTACCTAGGCGTCTGTTGTGATTCATGGTAAAGTTAAATCCAAGAGAGAAGGTCCAGGCCTCCGGACAGGACAGCAGTCCGTCTGGTTGCATCCTGGTGGAGCCATCCCTGCCTCCCTCAATCATTTACGCTATTAGTGTAGACGGTTAATGGGAACAAAAGGCGACTCCAGGGTGTCTTATCCACAGGGCTATCTGCATTCTCAGCGGGCAGTTAAACATCTTTACATTTCTGCGCCCTTTAGGGGGTGAAAGCATTCCTTTGTCTTTTAGATTGTGGAGCTAACAGTCCCTTAAGCACACTGCCAGAGAAAGTATCACTTTGTTAGTAAAGTAAAGGGCTGAAAAGCTAAGCTAAACTATGTAGCTTCAAGAATAAAAAAGAGAAATAAGTACAGACATAACCTTGCTAGAAAGCATGCATATAATTCAGAAAATATCAGGGGTGTCGGCCGGCCATTCTTCACCGAGGGGCATCCCTGCACCCCTCGGCCCTTCTACTCATCAATTATTTATTATTTATTGCTTTTAGGAGAAAACCTCTATAGCATTTTAACAGAAAGCAGAAGGTCAAGAATAATATATAGATACTTCTTGATCATCCAATTAACCAGCAAACTTAGAAGGACCATGCATATATATTTAGACAAAGAACTGGAGGGAGAAGGAAACATTAACCAGATGGAGGCCATAAACCTGATTCGACATCTTATCTGGGCAGGATTCCTTTCTGATTGTCTCAAATGGGACTGTGTGCTCCTCCAATAATTAACTGAAAAATATCTTGAAAGTTACCTGCAGGTGGTCACATTCTCTTATGCTATCTAATTTTCCCAGGAGATAGTGCCTCCCAAGCAGCCACCCAAAGGAGTGAAAACTGGAGGTTAAGAAAGGAAAAGGAATGAAGGGCAATTAGAAGCAGCACAGGTTTCAGAACTATGTGAGGGGCTGGCCGGTTATTCTTCACCAAGGGGCGGCCCTGCACCCCTCAGCGTTAATCGGCTGGTCCCTGTCAAACAGCCAATCAAATGATGTAGCCACGGCTCCCAGCAGAGGAGCTGCTTCCAAGATGACTCACTCACATGACTGGCAAGTCGATGCTGGCTTTTGGCAGGAGGCCTTAGTTCTTCGTCATGTGGCGTCTCCATAGGGCTGCTTGAGTCTCCTTAAGGTTCCACATGGCCACTGACTTCCCCAGCGCAAGTGATCTGAGAGAGAGCAGGGCCAAGCTGCACTGTCTTTAATGATACAGTCTTGGAAGCCACACTCCATCATTCCCACACTTTTCTTGGTGACACAGCTCAGCCCTATTCTGTGTGGAGGGGACAACACAAGGGCGTGACTACCAGGAGGTGAGAATTGTTGGAGGTCAGCTTGGAGGTGGGTGATCATAGAAGTTAATTAATTTAAAAGTGAAGTAATGCATGCCTAGTGGATGGCAAGCAGTTAATTTGTGAACAAGAGAAGGCAAAAGGGAGAGAAATTTTAAAACAGGGGTTGAAATGACTTGTGTGGTTAGCGTGCTAAGGAATCAATACGAAGTTACTGAAAGTATTGCTTAGCAGCTGTTGAAGTTAGACAATGGTATTTTAGACATTTGGATAACTTTTTATTTGAATGTTTTATATGCTATTTTCCCCCCTGCTTAGGATCAGCAAAGTCTCTTCTAAGTGATCAACGAAGACAAATGTTCCAGAAATACCTAGAGGAAAAGCGACTGAAAAAATTGAGAAACCTCAGCGATGACCACTTATAGTGGGTGTTTATAGACATGATAAGCCTATTTTTCTTTCACGAATACCAGCACACCAACCAAAAAAGGTAAATTTAGTATCATAACTTGATATTCAGGAATAGTTCTTAACCAGACTCTTCTTTAAGAGATTATACTTGAGGAATTCCAAGATGGCGCCGTGAGTAGTCCTCTTTGTCTCTCGCCCTTCGAGTCTACAATTATTTGGACACTTATCGCTTGACAAAGGATATCCAGACAGCATCTCAGGACGTCTGAGACACCCACGCGACTATACATCGGAAGGCGGACGGACTTTCCTCCGGGAGGATGTGGAAATAGGTGAAAACTCTCCGACCCCGACGGGCAGCCTAGTACCCGCAAGCGGCTTTCTTCCAACGGACGCCCCCAGAGGATCCACACACATCTAGGGCAGGAGCGAGAACACAACAGAGGAGCGACGGTGGAAACAGGTGACCAGAACCCTACTTAAACCCCCCGCAATTACTCCTAAACGCAGAGGGAAACTTTGGAGTTGCACACCTGAGCCCGCGGGGAGAGTCTCTCCCCGCCATTGGCGGGGAGACCCGGCCTGGTGCTCGGGGCGCCCGGAGGGTCCCAGAGAGAGACACGGAGGGCACGGAGGTCTCCCAGCTGCCGTTGCCCGCCCCGTGGGACTAGGGATTGCCGGAGATCTCGGAGAGGACCGGGGCGGGGGAACTTTCAAAGGCGGGTCCGGCGACCCGGTGGGGAAGCGCCGGAGCTCCGCCAGGCAGCAGACAAAACTCTCAGTCTGCCGGTAGCAGAGGGGCCACGCTGAGCACTCAGGGCTCCCGGCAGAGGCCCGGAGAGAAGCCCAGAGGGCGGGGCGACCCCCAGCTGCCGTTGCCCGCCCCGGGGGACTAGGGATTGCCGGAGATCTCGGAGAGGACCGGGGCGGGGGAACTTTCAAAGGCCGGATCGGCGACCCGGAGGGGAAGCGCCGGAGCTCCGCCAGGCAGCAGACAAAACTCTCTGTCTGCCGGTAGCAGAGGGGCCACGCTGAGCACTCAGGGCTCCCGGCAGAGGCCCGGACAGAAGCCCAGAGCGCGGGGCGACCCCCAGCTGCCGTTGCCCGCCCCGTGGGACTAGGGATTGCCGGAGATCTCGGAGAGGACCGGGGCGGGGGAACTTTCAAAGGCCGGATCGGCGACCCGGAGGGGAAGTGCCGGAGCTCCCCCAGGCAGCAGACAAAACTCTCTGTCTGCCGGTAGCAGAGGGGCCACGCTGAGCACTCAGGGCTCCCGGCAGAGGCCCGGAGAGAAGCCCAGAGCGCGGGGCGACCCCCAGCTGCCGTTGCCCGCCCCGTGGGACTAGGGATTGCCGGAGATCTCGGAGAGGACCGGGGTGGGGGAACTTTCAAAGGCGGGTCCGGCGACCCGGAGGGGAAGCGCCGGAGCTCCGCCAGGCAGCAGACAAAAATCTCTGTCTGCCGGTAGCAGAGGGGCCACGCTGAGCATTCAGAGCTCCCGGCAGAGGCCCGGAGAGAAGCCCAGAGGGCGGGGCGACCCCCAGCTGCCGTTGCCCACCCGGTGAGGCTAGGGATTGCCGGAGATCTCGGAGAGGACTGGGGCTGGAGAGAGTTCCAGAGACCCAGCTTAGTAGCCTAGGGGGAAGCCCTACAGGCTCACAGAAGCCTTAGGGAAAGCCTCTGCACAGCACCAGTAGAAGGCACCCAGCCGCCAGCCACAAGGCTGGAAGACCCCAGGGCAAAAGCAGCATAGCTAGGTGTACTAACCACAGACTGTAGAAGATGCCCCCCAATGGAGTTCCTGTAGCAAGGGATGATGGGGGCATCCCTTGAACATCTTCCCTATTCTGCCTGACAGTAATAGGTGCCTGGCGTATGGTCCCCAGGAGAGAAAAGGAGAAAGAAAAGGAGCCATTACCTTGAAAATCCCCCCACTGGGGTTCCTGTAGCAAGGGATGATGGGGGCATCCCTTGAACATCTTCCCTATTCTGCCTGGCAGGAATAGGTGCCTGGCGTATGGTCCCAGAGAAAGGGAGCCATTACCTTGAAAATCCCCCCACTGGGGTTCCTGTAGCAAGGGATGATCGGGGCATCCCTTGAACATCTTCCCTATTCTGCCTGGCAGGAATAGGTGCCTGGTGAATGGTCCCAGAGAAAGGGAGCCATTACCTTGAAAATCCCCCCATTGGGGTTCCTGTAGCAAGGGATGATGGGGGCATCCCTTGAACATCTTCCCTATTCTGCCTGGCAGGAATAGGTGCCTGGCGTATGGTCCCAGGAGAGAAAAGGACAAAGACAGTGAGAAAGAGAAAGACAGTGAGGAATTTTCCGCCAGTCTGGGGGACATTCTACCCAATTGCATCCTGGAGCCATTCTCCCAAGAAGGGGTTCCCATACTCCACCAAAGGTTAGAGTTTGGTACTTCCCTTGAACTGGAGTCCCGAGTGGGACTTTCCTCGCAGTTCAGAGCGTGGTCAGGTGCCAGAGGGAGGGATCCCAATCCAGCCTTAGGAAAAGAAACCTTCCACGGGAGTCTTGGAGATTTGCGGCCGTCCTAATGACTTAAGTGGCCGACCCGCGCCCACGTAAAATTTGTCTATTAGAGATAGAGTCAGGAAGGAATGGATTAATTCATTCTCCATCACCCTGAGGCTTAAGGTACTGAATCTCTTCAAGCTGAATGCCACAATTTGCCCCATAGAGTAGCCATGGGCAGCAAACGTGGATTCATACAGCCATCCAAGAAAGTTCCCGATGGAGCAGTGAATCTAGATCCATCCTTGAAAAAGAGAAAGGCATAAGGAAGAAAAGGGCACTTACCAGAACTCGAGCTCACAAGCCGATAAAGCAAGTCCCCGTACGGGCCACCAGAAATGATGCGGGATCGGTGAGCCGAGGAGTCGAAAGAAAGATTTCTTAGACTCTCAAGATCTGGCAGTAGTGCTCTTTTATTTAGAGAATAGTGAGGAATAGCATGGGGACAGGACCCATGGGCAGGCAGAGCTGGTGTGTGGGGACAAGACCCACGGGCAGTCAGAGCTCCTGCTGCTGCCCCCGCTGGCATGGGGACAGGTCCCATGGGCAGGCAGAGCTAGTGTGTGGGGACAAGACCCACAGGCAGTCAGAGCTCCTGCTGCTGCCGCTGCTGCTGCCCCCGCTGGCATGGGGACAGGACCCATGGGCAGGCAGAGCTGGTGCGTGGGGACAGGACCCACGGGCAGTCAGAGCTCCTGCTGCTGCCGCTGCTGCTGCCCCCGCTGGCATGGGGACAGGACCCATGGGCAGGCAGAGCTGGTGCGTGGGGACAGGACCCACGGGCAGTCAGAGCTCCTGCTGCTGCCCTGAGTTGAGGGTTAGGGCTAATTTTATAAGGCATGGGTACGTGACTTATTTTTACTGGAAAAAAAAAGAAAAGATGATGTAAAAAGTCATTAGATGATTTCAGTGCAGATGGGGTCTGGTTATTGTGCGGTCATATAACTTTAGATACGAATCTGGCCATATAGATCGGCATGCAGGTGAGGATGCCCCAGGCTTCTCTCCCTGGGGCGGTCCTAATTCATACCATAAAAAAAGTCCACTGGGTCGTATAGTTTGGCATGTAGGCCAGGTCACCTTGGGCTTCTCTAGCTGGGGCAGCCTTAATCCACATCAGTAGCCACTCACATTTTTCAAACAAGTTTAAATAAACATGAGAGTACATAGTAGAAACCTGAGTTGAGAATCATAGGTGGGAGGTAAGGAATCTGACAGGTTGCAGTCAAGGTGTCATCCAGGGGTGCCTCTGAAGCTTGACTGAGGCTGGAGGAGTGCCGGGGTCCCGCCCCGGCGGAGTCCAGGTTCCTGAGGGGTGGACGGCGTCGGCACGATGAGTGAGGGGGAAATAAAGGGGACGTGAGACTTGGGTTGGTGTTAGCAAGTCCGACTTTACTGTGCACAAGTGTCGTTTATATATTTTTCAGGATTAGTACAGAAATAGTTCTACAAATATTCTCAGAGAGATAAGGAAATAAAAAACGAGCACAAGAATATTTATTAGCATTCTATTCTATAGAGCATAAGGTTAATGGTAGTCTTCTCCGCAATTAACTGGTGTTTGTTTTCTCTAAGCTAAAGGAGATAGGTACCTAGGCGTCTGTTGTGATTCATGGTAAAGTTAAATCCAAGAGAGAAGGTCCAGGCCTCCGGACAGGACAGCAGTCCGTCTGGTTGCATCCTGGTGGAGCCATCCCTGCCTCCCTCAATCATTTACGCTATTAGTGTAGACGGTTAATGGGAACAAAAGGCGACTCCAGGGTGTCTTATCCACAGGGCTATCTGCATTCTCAGCGGGCAGTTAAACATCTTTACATTTCTGCGCCCTTTAGGGGGTGAAAGCATTCCTTTGTCTTTTAGATTGTGGAGCTAACAGTCCCTTAAGCACACTGCCAGAGAAAGTATCACTTTGTTAGTAAAGTAAAGGGCTGAAAAGCTAAGCTAAACTATGTAGCTTCAAGAATAAAAAAGAGAAATAAGTACAGACATAACCTTGCTAGAAAGCATGCATATAATTCAGAAAATATCAGGGGTGTCGGCCGGCCATTCTTCACCGAGGGGCATCCCTGCACCCCTCGGCCCTTCTACTCATCAATTATTTATTATTTATTGCTTTTAGGAGAAAACCTCTATAGCATTTTAACAGAAAGCAGAAGGTCAAGAATAATATATAGATACTTCTTGATCATCCAATTAACCAGCAAACTTAGAAGGACCATGCATATATATTTAGACAAAGAACTGGAGGGAGAAGGAAACATTAACCAGATGGAGGCCATAAACCTGATTCGACATCTTATCTGGGCAGGATTCCTTTCTGATTGTCTCAAATGGGACTGTGTGCTCCTCCAATAATTAACTGAAAAATATCTTGAAAGTTACCTGCAGGTGGTCACATTCTCTTATGCTATCTAATTTTCCCAGGAGATAGTGCCTCCCAAGCAGCCACCCAAAGGAGTGAAAACTGGAGGTTAAGAAAGGAAAAGGAATGAAGGGCAATTAGAAGCAGCACAGGTTTCAGAACTATGTGAGGGGCTGGCCGGTTATTCTTCACCAAGGGGCGGCCCTGCACCCCTCAGCGTTAATCGGCTGGTCCCTGTCAAACAGCCAATCAAATGATGTAGCCACGGCTCCCAGCAGAGGAGCTGCTTCCAAGATGACTCACTCACATGACTGGCAAGTCGATGCTGGCTTTTGGCAGGAGGCCTTAGTTCTTCGTCATGTGGCGTCTCCATAGGGCTGCTTGAGTCTCCTTAAGGTTCCACATGGCCACTGACTTCCCCAGCGCAAGTGATCTGAGAGAGAGCAGGGCCAAGCTGCACTGTCTTTAATGATACAGTCTTGGAAGCCACACTCCATCATTCCCACACTTTTCTTGGTGACACAGCTCAGCCCTATTCTGTGTGGAGGGGACAACACAAGGGCGTGACTACCAGGAGGTGAGAATTGTTGGAGGTCAGCTTGGAGGTGGGTGATCATAGAAGTTAATTAATTTAAAAGTGAAGTAATGCATGCCTAGTGGATGGCAAGCAGTTAATTTGTGAACAAGAGAAGGCAAAAGGGAGAGAAATTTTAAAACAGGGGTTGAAATGACTTGTGTGGTTAGCGTGCTAAGGAATCAATACGAAGTTACTGAAAGTATTGCTTAGCAGCTGTTGAAGTTAGACAATGGTATTTTAGACATTTGGATAACTTTTTATTTGAATGTTTTATATGCTATTTTCCCCCCTGCTTAGGATCAGCAAAGTCTCTTCTAAGTGATCAACGAAGACAAATGTTCCAGAAATACCTAGAGGAAAAGCGACTGAAAAAATTGAGAAACCTCAGCGATGACCACTTATAGTGGGTGTTTATAGACATGATAAGCCTATTTTTCTTTCACGAATACCAGCACACCAACCAAAAAAGGTAAATTTAGTATCATAACTTGATATTCAGGAATAGTTCTTAACCAGACTCTTCTTTAAGAGATTATACTTGAGGAATTCCAAGATGGCGCCGTGAGTAGTCCTCTTTGTCTCTCGCCCTTCGAGTCTACAATTATTTGGACACTTATCGCTTGACAAAGGATATCCAGACAGCATCTCAGGACGTCTGAGACACCCACGCGACTATACATCGGAAGGCGGACGGACTTTCCTCCGGGAGGATGTGGAAATAGGTGAAAACTCTCCGACCCCGACGGGCAGCCTAGTACCCGCAAGCGGCTTTCTTCCAACGGACGCCCCCAGAGGATCCACACACATCTAGGGCAGGAGCGAGAACACAACAGAGGAGCGACGGTGGAAACAGGTGACCAGAACCCTACTTAAACCCCCCGCAATTACTCCTAAACGCAGAGGGAAACTTTGGAGTTGCACACCTGAGCCCGCGGGGAGAGTCTCTCCCCGCCATTGGCGGGGAGACCCGGCCTGGTGCTCGGGGCGCCCGGAGGGTCCCAGAGAGAGACACGGAGGGCACGGAGGTCTCCCAGCTGCCGTTGCCCGCCCCGTGGGACTAGGGATTGCCGGAGATCTCGGAGAGGACCGGGGCGGGGGAACTTTCAAAGGCGGGTCCGGCGACCCGGTGGGGAAGCGCCGGAGCTCCGCCAGGCAGCAGACAAAACTCTCAGTCTGCCGGTAGCAGAGGGGCCACGCTGAGCACTCAGGGCTCCCGGCAGAGGCCCGGAGAGAAGCCCAGAGGGCGGGGCGACCCCCAGCTGCCGTTGCCCGCCCCGGGGGACTAGGGATTGCCGGAGATCTCGGAGAGGACCGGGGCGGGGGAACTTTCAAAGGCCGGATCGGCGACCCGGAGGGGAAGCGCCGGAGCTCCGCCAGGCAGCAGACAAAACTCTCTGTCTGCCGGTAGCAGAGGGGCCACGCTGAGCACTCAGGGCTCCCGGCAGAGGCCCGGACAGAAGCCCAGAGCGCGGGGCGACCCCCAGCTGCCGTTGCCCGCCCCGTGGGACTAGGGATTGCCGGAGATCTCGGAGAGGACCGGGGCGGGGGAACTTTCAAAGGCCGGATCGGCGACCCGGAGGGGAAGTGCCGGAGCTCCCCCAGGCAGCAGACAAAACTCTCTGTCTGCCGGTAGCAGAGGGGCCACGCTGAGCACTCAGGGCTCCCGGCAGAGGCCCGGAGAGAAGCCCAGAGCGCGGGGCGACCCCCAGCTGCCGTTGCCCGCCCCGTGGGACTAGGGATTGCCGGAGATCTCGGAGAGGACCGGGGTGGGGGAACTTTCAAAGGCGGGTCCGGCGACCCGGAGGGGAAGCGCCGGAGCTCCGCCAGGCAGCAGACAAAAATCTCTGTCTGCCGGTAGCAGAGGGGCCACGCTGAGCATTCAGAGCTCCCGGCAGAGGCCCGGAGAGAAGCCCAGAGGGCGGGGCGACCCCCAGCTGCCGTTGCCCACCCGGTGAGGCTAGGGATTGCCGGAGATCTCGGAGAGGACTGGGGCTGGAGAGAGTTCCAGAGACCCAGCTTAGTAGCCTAGGGGGAAGCCCTACAGGCTCACAGAAGCCTTAGGGAAAGCCTCTGCACAGCACCAGTAGAAGGCACCCAGCCGCCAGCCACAAGGCTGGAAGACCCCAGGGCAAAAGCAGCATAGCTAGGTGTACTAACCACAGACTGTAGAAGATGCCCCCCAATGGAGTTCCTGTAGCAAGGGATGATGGGGGCATCCCTTGAACATCTTCCCTATTCTGCCTGACAGTAATAGGTGCCTGGCGTATGGTCCCCAGGAGAGAAAAGGAGAAAGAAAAGGAGCCATTACCTTGAAAATCCCCCCACTGGGGTTCCTGTAGCAAGGGATGATGGGGGCATCCCTTGAACATCTTCCCTATTCTGCCTGGCAGGAATAGGTGCCTGGCGTATGGTCCCAGAGAAAGGGAGCCATTACCTTGAAAATCCCCCCACTGGGGTTCCTGTAGCAAGGGATGATCGGGGCATCCCTTGAACATCTTCCCTATTCTGCCTGGCAGGAATAGGTGCCTGGTGAATGGTCCCAGAGAAAGGGAGCCATTACCTTGAAAATCCCCCCATTGGGGTTCCTGTAGCAAGGGATGATGGGGGCATCCCTTGAACATCTTCCCTATTCTGCCTGGCAGGAATAGGTGCCTGGCGTATGGTCCCAGGAGAGAAAAGGACAAAGACAGTGAGAAAGAGAAAGACAGTGAGGAATTTTCCGCCAGTCTGGGGGACATTCTACCCAATTGCATCCTGGAGCCATTCTCCCAAGAAGGGGTTCCCATACTCCACCAAAGGTTAGAGTTTGGTACTTCCCTTGAACTGGAGTCCCGAGTGGGACTTTCCTCGCAGTTCAGAGCGTGGTCAGGTGCCAGAGGGAGGGATCCCAATCCAGCCTTAGGAAAAGAAACCTTCCACGGGAGTCTTGGAGATTTGCGGCTGTCCTAATGACTTAAGTGGCCGACCCGCGCCCACGTAAAATTTGTCTATTAGAGATAGAGTCAGGAAGGAATGGATTAATTCATTCTCCATCACCCTGAGGCTTAAGGTACTGAATCTCTTCAAGCTGAATGCCACAATTTGCCCCATAGAGTAGCCATGGGCAGCAAACGTGGATTCATACAGCCATCCAAGAAAGTTCCCGATGGAGCAGTGAATCTAGATCCATCCTTGAAAAAGAGAAAGGCATAAGGAAGAAAAGGGCACTTACCAGAACTCGAGCTCACAAGCCGATAAAGCAAGTCCCCGTACGGGCCACCAGAAATGATGCGGGATCGGTGAGCCGAGGAGTCGAAAGAAAGATTTCTTAGACTCTCAAGATCTGGCAGTAGTGCTCTTTTATTTAGAGAATAGTGAGGAATAGCATGGGGACAGGACCCATGGGCAGGCAGAGCTGGTGTGTGGGGACAAGACCCACGGGCAGTCAGAGCTCCTGCTGCTGCCCCCGCTGGCATGGGGACAGGTCCCATGGGCAGGCAGAGCTAGTGTGTGGGGACAAGACCCACAGGCAGTCAGAGCTCCTGCTGCTGCCGCTGCTGCTGCCCCCGCTGGCATGGGGACAGGACCCATGGGCAGGCAGAGCTGGTGCGTGGGGACAGGACCCACGGGCAGTCAGAGCTCCTGCTGCTGCCGCTGCTGCTGCCCCCGCTGGCATGGGGACAGGACCCATGGGCAGGCAGAGCTGGTGCGTGGGGACAGGACCCACGGGCAGTCAGAGCTCCTGCTGCTGCCCTGAGTTGAGGGTTAGGGCTAATTTTATAAGGCATGGGTACGTGACTTATTTTTACTGGAAAAAAAAAGAAAAGATGATGTAAAAAGTCATTAGATGATTTCAGTGCAGATGGGGTCTGGTTATTGTGCGGTCATATAACTTTAGATACGAATCTGGCCATATAGATCGGCATGCAGGTGAGGATGCCCCAGGCTTCTCTCCCTGGGGCGGTCCTAATTCATACCATAAAAAAAGTCCACTGGGTCGTATAGTTTGGCATGTAGGCCAGGTCACCTTGGGCTTCTCTAGCTGGGGCAGCCTTAATCCACATCAGTAGCCACTCACATTTTTCAAACAAGTTTAAATAAACATGAGAGTACATAGTAGAAACCTGAGTTGAGAATCATAGGTGGGAGGTAAGGAATCTGACAGGTTGCAGTCAAGGTGTCATCCAGGGGTGCCTCTGAAGCTTGACTGAGGCTGGAGGAGTGCCGGGGTCCCGCCCCGGCGGAGTCCAGGTTCCTGAGGGGTGGACGGCGTCGGCACGATGAGTGAGGGGGAAATAAAGGGGACGTGAGACTTGGGTTGGTGTTAGCAAGTCCGACTTTACTGTGCACAAGTGTCGTTTATATATTTTTCAGGATTAGTACAGAAATAGTTCTACAAATATTCTCAGAGAGATAAGGAAATAAAAAACGAGCACAAGAATATTTATTAGCATTCTATTCTATAGAGCATAAGGTTAATGGTAGTCTTCTCCGCAATTAACTGGTGTTTGTTTTCTCTAAGCTAAAGGAGATAGGTACCTAGGCGTCTGTTGTGATTCATGGTAAAGTTAAATCCAAGAGAGAAGGTCCAGGCCTCCGGACAGGACAGCAGTCCGTCTGGTTGCATCCTGGTGGAGCCATCCCTGCCTCCCTCAATCATTTACGCTATTAGTGTAGACGGTTAATGGGAACAAAAGGCGACTCCAGGGTGTCTTATCCACAGGGCTATCTGCATTCTCAGCGGGCAGTTAAACATCTTTACATTTCTGCGCCCTTTAGGGGGTGAAAGCATTCCTTTGTCTTTTAGATTGTGGAGCTAACAGTCCCTTAAGCACACTGCCAGAGAAAGTATCACTTTGTTAGTAAAGTAAAGGGCTGAAAAGCTAAGCTAAACTATGTAGCTTCAAGAATAAAAAAGAGAAATAAGTACAGACATAACCTTGCTAGAAAGCATGCATATAATTCAGAAAATATCAGGGGTGTCGGCCGGCCATTCTTCACCGAGGGGCATCCCTGCACCCCTCGGCCCTTCTACTCATCAATTATTTATTATTTATTGCTTTTAGGAGAAAACCTCTATAGCATTTTAACAGAAAGCAGAAGGTCAAGAATAATATATAGATACTTCTTGATCATCCAATTAACCAGCAAACTTAGAAGGACCATGCATATATATTTAGACAAAGAACTGGAGGGAGAAGGAAACATTAACCAGATGGAGGCCATAAACCTGATTCGACATCTTATCTGGGCAGGATTCCTTTCTGATTGTCTCAAATGGGACTGTGTGCTCCTCCAATAATTAACTGAAAAATATCTTGAAAGTTACCTGCAGGTGGTCACATTCTCTTATGCTATCTAATTTTCCCAGGAGATAGTGCCTCCCAAGCAGCCACCCAAAGGAGTGAAAACTGGAGGTTAAGAAAGGAAAAGGAATGAAGGGCAATTAGAAGCAGCACAGGTTTCAGAACTATGTGAGGGGCTGGCCGGTTATTCTTCACCAAGGGGCGGCCCTGCACCCCTCAGCGTTAATCGGCTGGTCCCTGTCAAACAGCCAATCAAATGATGTAGCCACGGCTCCCAGCAGAGGAGCTGCTTCCAAGATGACTCACTCACATGACTGGCAAGTCGATGCTGGCTTTTGGCAGGAGGCCTTAGTTCTTCGTCATGTGGCGTCTCCATAGGGCTGCTTGAGTCTCCTTAAGGTTCCACATGGCCACTGACTTCCCCAGCGCAAGTGATCTGAGAGAGAGCAGGGCCAAGCTGCACTGTCTTTAATGATACAGTCTTGGAAGCCACACTCCATCATTCCCACACTTTTCTTGGTGACACAGCTCAGCCCTATTCTGTGTGGAGGGGACAACACAAGGGCGTGACTACCAGGAGGTGAGAATTGTTGGAGGTCAGCTTGGAGGTGGGTGATCATAGAAGTTAATTAATTTAAAAGTGAAGTAATGCATGCCTAGTGGATGGCAAGCAGTTAATTTGTGAACAAGAGAAGGCAAAAGGGAGAGAAATTTTAAAACAGGGGTTGAAATGACTTGTGTGGTTAGCGTGCTAAGGAATCAATACGAAGTTACTGAAAGTATTGCTTAGCAGCTGTTGAAGTTAGACAATGGTATTTTAGACATTTGGATAACTTTTTATTTGAATGTTTTATATGCTATTTTCCCCCCTGCTTAGGATCAGCAAAGTCTCTTCTAAGTGATCAACGAAGACAAATGTTCCAGAAATACCTAGAGGAAAAGCGACTGAAAAAATTGAGAAACCTCAGCGATGACCACTTATAGTGGGTGTTTATAGACATGATAAGCCTATTTTTCTTTCACGAATACCAGCACACCAACCAAAAAAGGTAAATTTAGTATCATAACTTGATATTCAGGAATAGTTCTTAACCAGACTCTTCTTTAAGAGATTATACTTGAGGAATTCCAAGATGGCGCCGTGAGTAGTCCTCTTTGTCTCTCGCCCTTCGAGTCTACAATTATTTGGACACTTATCGCTTGACAAAGGATATCCAGACAGCATCTCAGGACGTCTGAGACACCCACGCGACTATACATCGGAAGGCGGACGGACTTTCCTCCGGGAGGATGTGGAAATAGGTGAAAACTCTCCGACCCCGACGGGCAGCCTAGTACCCGCAAGCGGCTTTCTTCCAACGGACGCCCCCAGAGGATCCACACACATCTAGGGCAGGAGCGAGAACACAACAGAGGAGCGACGGTGGAAACAGGTGACCAGAACCCTACTTAAACCCCCTGCAATTACTCCTAAACGCAGAGGGAAACTTTGGAGTTGCACACCTGAGCCCGCGGGGAGAGTCTCTCCCCGCCATTGGCGGGGAGACCCGGCCTGGTGCTCGGGGCGCCCGGAGGGTCCCAGAGAGAGACACGGAGGGCACGGAGGTCTCCCAGCTGCCGTTGCCCGCCCCGTGGGACTAGGGATTGCCGGAGATCTCGGAGAGGACCGGGGCGGGGGAACTTTCAAAGGCGGGTCCGGCGACCCGGTGGGGAAGCGCCGGAGCTCCGCCAGGCAGCAGACAAAACTCTCAGTCTGCCGGTAGCAGAGGGGCCACGCTGAGCACTCAGGGCTCCCGGCAGAGGCCCGGAGAGAAGCCCAGAGGGCGGGGCGACCCCCAGCTGCCGTTGCCCGCCCCGGGGGACTAGGGATTGCCGGAGATCTCGGAGAGGACCGGGGCGGGGGAACTTTCAAAGGCCGGATCGGCGACCCGGAGGGGAAGCGCCGGAGCTCCGCCAGGCAGCAGACAAAACTCTCTGTCTGCCGGTAGCAGAGGGGCCACGCTGAGCATTCAGAGCTCCCGGCAGAGGCCCGGAGAGAAGCCCAGAGGGCGGGGCGACCCCCAGCTGCCGTTGCCCACCCGGTGAGGCTAGGGATTGCCGGAGATCTCGGAGAGGACTGGGGCTGGAGAGAGTTCCAGAGACCCAGCTTAGTAGCCTAGGGGGAAGCCCTACAGGCTCACAGAAGCCTTAGGGAAAGCCTCTGCACAGCACCAGTAGAAGGCACCCAGCCGCCAGCCACAAGGCTGGAAGACCCCAGGGCAAAAGCAGCATAGCTAGGTGTACTAACCACAGACTGTAGAAGATGCCCCCCAATGGAGTTCCTGTAGCAAGGGATGATGGGGGCATCCCTTGAACATCTTCCCTATTCTGCCTGACAGTAATAGGTGCCTGGCGTATGGTCCCCAGGAGAGAAAAGGAGAAAGAAAAGGAGCCATTACCTTGAAAATCCCCCCACTGGGGTTCCTGTAGCAAGGGATGATGGGGGCATCCCTTGAACATCTTCCCTATTCTGCCTGGCAGGAATAGGTGCCTGGCGTATGGTCCCAGAGAAAGGGAGCCATTACCTTGAAAATCCCCCCACTGGGGTTCCTGTAGCAAGGGATGATCGGGGCATCCCTTGAACATCTTCCCTATTCTGCCTGGCAGGAATAGGTGCCTGGTGAATGGTCCCAGAGAAAGGGAGCCATTACCTTGAAAATCCCCCCATTGGGGTTCCTGTAGCAAGGGATGATGGGGGCATCCCTTGAACATCTTCCCTATTCTGCCTGGCAGGAATAGGTGCCTGGCGTATGGTCCCAGGAGAGAAAAGGACAAAGACAGTGAGAAAGAGAAAGACAGTGAGGAATTTTCCGCCAGTCTGGGGGACATTCTACCCAATTGCATCCTGGAGCCATTCTCCCAAGAAGGGGTTCCCATACTCCACCAAAGGTTAGAGTTTGGTACTTCCCTTGAACTGGAGTCCCGAGTGGGACTTTCCTCGCAGTTCAGAGCGTGGTCAGGTGCCAGAGGGAGGGATCCCAATCCAGCCTTAGGAAAAGAAACCTTCCACGGGAGTCTTGGAGATTTGCGGCCGTCCTAATGACTTAAGTGGCCGACCCGTGCCCACGTAAAATTTGTCTATTAGAGATAGAGTCAGGAAGGAATGGATTAATTCATTCTCCATCACCCTGAGGCTTAAGGTACTGAATCTCTTCAAGCTGAATGCCACAATTTGCCCCATAGAGTAGCCATGGGCAGCAAACGTGGATTCATACAGCCATCCAAGAAAGTTCCCGATGGAGCAGTGAATCTAGATCCATCCTTGAAAAAGAGAAAGGCATAAGGAAGAAAAGGGCACTTACCAGAACTCGAGCTCACAAGCCGATAAAGCAAGTCCCCGTACGGGCCACCAGAAATGATGCGGGATCGGTGAGCCGAGGAGTCGAAAGAAAGATTTCTTAGACTCTCAAGATCTGGCAGTAGTGCTCTTTTATTTAGAGAATAGTGAGGAATAGCATGGGGACAGGACCCATGGGCAGGCAGAGCTGGTGTGTGGGGACAAGACCCACGGGCAGTCAGAGCTCCTGCTGCTGCCCCCGCTGGCATGGGGACAGGTCCCATGGGCAGGCAGAGCTAGTGTGTGGGGACAAGACCCACAGGCAGTCAGAGCTCCTGCTGCTGCCGCTGCTGCTGCCCCCGCTGGCATGGGGACAGGACCCATGGGCAGGCAGAGCTGGTGCGTGGGGACAGGACCCACGGGCAGTCAGAGCTCCTGCTGCTGCCGCTGCTGCTGCCCCCGCTGGCATGGGGACAGGACCCATGGGCAGGCAGAGCTGGTGCGTGGGGACAGGACCCACGGGCAGTCAGAGCTCCTGCTGCTGCCCTGAGTTGAGGGTTAGGGCTAATTTTATAAGGCATGGGTACGTGACTTATTTTTACTGGAAAAAAAAAGAAAAGATGATGTAAAAAGTCATTAGATGATTTCAGTGCAGATGGGGTCTGGTTATTGTGCGGTCATATAACTTTAGATACGAATCTGGCCATATAGATCGGCATGCAGGTGAGGATGCCCCAGGCTTCTCTCCCTGGGGCGGTCCTAATTCATACCATAAAAAAAGTCCACTGGGTCGTATAGTTTGGCATGTAGGCCAGGTCACCTTGGGCTTCTCTAGCTGGGGCAGCCTTAATCCACATCAGTAGCCACTCACATTTTTCAAACAAGTTTAAATAAACATGAGAGTACATAGTAGAAACCTGAGTTGAGAATCATAGGTGGGAGGTAAGGAATCTGACAGGTTGCAGTCAAGGTGTCATCCAGGGGTGCCTCTGAAGCTTGACTGAGGCTGGAGGAGTGCCGGGGTCCCGCCCCGGCGGAGTCCAGGTTCCTGAGGGGTGGACGGCGTCGGCACGATGAGTGAGGGGGAAATAAAGGGGACGTGAGACTTGGGTTGGTGTTAGCAAGTCCGACTTTACTGTGCACAAGTGTCGTTTATATATTTTTCAGGATTAGTACAGAAATAGTTCTACAAATATTCTCAGAGAGATAAGGAAATAAAAAACGAGCACAAGAATATTTATTAGCATTCTATTCTATAGAGCATAAGGTTAATGGTAGTCTTCTCCGCAATTAACTGGTGTTTGTTTTCTCTAAGCTAAAGGAGATAGGTACCTAGGCGTCTGTTGTGATTCATGGTAAAGTTAAATCCAAGAGAGAAGGTCCAGGCCTCCGGACAGGACAGCAGTCCGTCTGGTTGCATCCTGGTGGAGCCATCCCTGCCTCCCTCAATCATTTACGCTATTAGTGTAGACGGTTAATGGGAACAAAAGGCGACTCCAGGGTGTCTTATCCACAGGGCTATCTGCATTCTCAGCGGGCAGTTAAACATCTTTACATTTCTGCGCCCTTTAGGGGGTGAAAGCATTCCTTTGTCTTTTAGATTGTGGAGCTAACAGTCCCTTAAGCACACTGCCAGAGAAAGTATCACTTTGTTAGTAAAGTAAAGGGCTGAAAAGCTAAGCTAAACTATGTAGCTTCAAGAATAAAAAAGAGAAATAAGTACAGACATAACCTTGCTAGAAAGCATGCATATAATTCAGAAAATATCAGGGGTGTCGGCCGGCCATTCTTCACCGAGGGGCATCCCTGCACCCCTCGGCCCTTCTACTCATCAATTATTTATTATTTATTGCTTTTAGGAGAAAACCTCTATAGCATTTTAACAGAAAGCAGAAGGTCAAGAATAATATATAGATACTTCTTGATCATCCAATTAACCAGCAAACTTAGAAGGACCATGCATATATATTTAGACAAAGAACTGGAGGGAGAAGGAAACATTAACCAGATGGAGGCCATAAACCTGATTCGACATCTTATCTGGGCAGGATTCCTTTCTGATTGTCTCAAATGGGACTGTGTGCTCCTCCAATAATTAACTGAAAAATATCTTGAAAGTTACCTGCAGGTGGTCACATTCTCTTATGCTATCTAATTTTCCCAGGAGATAGTGCCTCCCAAGCAGCCACCCAAAGGAGTGAAAACTGGAGGTTAAGAAAGGAAAAGGAATGAAGGGCAATTAGAAGCAGCACAGGTTTCAGAACTATGTGAGGGGCTGGCCGGTTATTCTTCACCAAGGGGCGGCCCTGCACCCCTCAGCGTTAATCGGCTGGTCCCTGTCAAACAGCCAATCAAATGATGTAGCCACGGCTCCCAGCAGAGGAGCTGCTTCCAAGATGACTCACTCACATGACTGGCAAGTCGATGCTGGCTTTTGGCAGGAGGCCTTAGTTCTTCGTCATGTGGCGTCTCCATAGGGCTGCTTGAGTCTCCTTAAGGTTCCACATGGCCACTGACTTCCCCAGCGCAAGTGATCTGAGAGAGAGCAGGGCCAAGCTGCACTGTCTTTAATGATACAGTCTTGGAAGCCACACTCCATCATTCCCACACTTTTCTTGGTGACACAGCTCAGCCCTATTCTGTGTGGAGGGGACAACACAAGGGCGTGACTACCAGGAGGTGAGAATTGTTGGAGGTCAGCTTGGAGGTGGGTGATCATAGAAGTTAATTAATTTAAAAGTGAAGTAATGCATGCCTAGTGGATGGCAAGCAGTTAATTTGTGAACAAGAGAAGGCAAAAGGGAGAGAAATTTTAAAACAGGGGTTGAAATGACTTGTGTGGTTAGCGTGCTAAGGAATCAATACGAAGTTACTGAAAGTATTGCTTAGCAGCTGTTGAAGTTAGACAATGGTATTTTAGACATTTGGATAACTTTTTATTTGAATGTTTTATATGCTATTTTCCCCCCTGCTTAGGATCAGCAAAGTCTCTTCTAAGTGATCAACGAAGACAAATGTTCCAGAAATACCTAGAGGAAAAGCGACTGAAAAAATTGAGAAACCTCAGCGATGACCACTTATAGTGGGTGTTTATAGACATGATAAGCCTATTTTTCTTTCACGAATACCAGCACACCAACCAAAAAAGGTAAATTTAGTATCATAACTTGATATTCAGGAATAGTTCTTAACCAGACTCTTCTTTAAGAGATTATACTTGAGGAATTCCAAGATGGCGCCGTGAGTAGTCCTCTTTGTCTCTCGCCCTTCGAGTCTACAATTATTTGGACACTTATCGCTTGACAAAGGATATCCAGACAGCATCTCAGGACGTCTGAGACACCCACGCGACTATACATCGGAAGGCGGACGGACTTTCCTCCGGGAGGATGTGGAAATAGGTGAAAACTCTCCGACCCCGACGGGCAGCCTAGTACCCGCAAGCGGCTTTCTTCCAACGGACGCCCCCAGAGGATCCACACACATCTAGGGCAGGAGCGAGAACACAACAGAGGAGCGACGGTGGAAACAGGTGACCAGAACCCTACTTAAACCCCCCGCAATTACTCCTAAACGCAGAGGGAAACTTTGGAGTTGCACACCTGAGCCCGCGGGGAGAGTCTCTCCCCGCCATTGGCGGGGAGACCCGGCCTGGTGCTCGGGGCGCCCGGAGGGTCCCAGAGAGAGACACGGAGGGCACGGAGGTCTCCCAGCTGCCGTTGCCCGCCCCGTGGGACTAGGGATTGCCGGAGATCTCGGAGAGGACCGGGGCGGGGGAACTTTCAAAGGCGGGTCCGGCGACCCGGTGGGGAAGCGCCGGAGCTCCGCCAGGCAGCAGACAAAACTCTCAGTCTGCCGGTAGCAGAGGGGCCACGCTGAGCACTCAGGGCTCCCGGCAGAGGCCCGGAGAGAAGCCCAGAGGGCGGGGCGACCCCCAGCTGCCGTTGCCCGCCCCGGGGGACTAGGGATTGCCGGAGATCTCAGAGAGGACCGGGGCGGGGGAACTTTCAAAGGCGGGTCCGGCGACCCGGTGGGGAAGCGCCGGAGCTCCGCCAGGCAGCAGACAAAACTCTCAGTCTGCCGGTAGCAGAGGGGCCACGCTGAGCACTCAGGGCTCCCGGCAGAGGCCCGGAGAGAAGCCCAGAGGGCGGGGCGACCCCCAGCTGCCGTTGCCCGCCCCGGGGGACTAGGGATTGCCGGAGATCTCAGAGAGGACCGGGGCGGGGGAACTTTCAAAGGCCGGATCGGCGACCCGGAGGGGAAGCGCCGGAGCTCCGCCAGGCAGCAGACAAAACTCTCTGTCTGCCGGTAGCAGAGGGGCCACGCTGAGCACTCAGGGCTCCCGGCAGAGGCCCGGACAGAAGCCCAGAGCGCGGGGCGACCCCCAGCTGCCGTTGCCCGCCCCGTGGGACTAGGGATTGCCAGAGATCTCGGAGAGGACCGGGGCGGGGGAACTTTCAAAGGCCGGATCGGCGACCCGGAGGGGAAGTGCCGGAGCTCCCCCAGGCAGCAGACAAAACTCTCTGTCTGCCGGTAGCAGAGGGGCCACGCTGAGCACTCAGGGCTCCCGGCAGAGGCCCGGAGAGAAGCCCAGAGCGCGGGGCGACCCCCAGCTGCCGTTGCCCGCCCCGTGGGACTAGGGATTGCCGGAGATCTCGGAGAGGACCGGGGTGGGGGAACTTTCAAAGGCGGGTCCGGCGACCCGGAGGGGAAGCGCCGGAGCTCCGCCAGGCAGCAGACAAAAATCTCTGTCTGCCGGTAGCAGAGGGGCCACGCTGAGCATTCAGAGCTCCCGGCAGAGGCCCGGAGAGAAGCCCAGAGGGCGGGGCGACCCCCAGCTGCCGTTGCCCACCCGGTGAGGCTAGGGATTGCCGGAGATCTCGGAGAGGACTGGGGCTGGAGAGAGTTCCAGAGACCCAGCTTAGTAGCCTAGGGGGAAGCCCTACAGGCTCACAGAAGCCTTAGGGAAAGCCTCTGCACAGCACCAGTAGAAGGCACCCAGCCGCCAGCCACAAGGCTGGAAGACCCCAGGGCAAAAGCAGCATAGCTAGGTGTACTAACCACAGACTGTAGAAGATGCCCCCCAATGGAGTTCCTGTAGCAAGGGATGATGGGGGCATCCCTTGAACATCTTCCCTATTCTGCCTGACAGTAATAGGTGCCTGGCGTATGGTCCCCAGGAGAGAAAAGGAGAAAGAAAAGGAGCCATTACCTTGAAAATCCCCCCACTGGGGTTCCTGTAGCAAGGGATGATGGGGGCATCCCTTGAACATCTTCCCTATTCTGCCTGGCAGGAATAGGTGCCTGGCGTATGGTCCCAGAGAAAGGGAGCCATTACCTTGAAAATCCCCCCACTGGGGTTCCTGTAGCAAGGGATGATCGGGGCATCCCTTGAACATCTTCCCTATTCTGCCTGGCAGGAATAGGTGCCTGGTGAATGGTCCCAGAGAAAGGGAGCCATTACCTTGAAAATCCCCCCATTGGGGTTCCTGTAGCAAGGGATGATGGGGGCATCCCTTGAACATCTTCCCTATTCTGCCTGGCAGGAATAGGTGCCTGGCGTATGGTCCCAGGAGAGAAAAGGACAAAGACAGTGAGAAAGAGAAAGACAGTGAGGAATTTTCCGCCAGTCTGGGGGACATTCTACCCAATTGCATCCTGGAGCCATTCTCCCAAGAAGGGGTTCCCATACTCCACCAAAGGTTAGAGTTTGGTACTTCCCTTGAACTGGAGTCCCGAGTGGGACTTTCCTCGCAGTTCAGAGCGTGGTCAGGTGCCAGAGGGAGGGATCCCAATCCAGCCTTAGGAAAAGAAACCTTCCACGGGAGTCTTGGAGATTTGCGGCCGTCCTAATGACTTAAGTGGCCGACCCGCGCCCACGTAAAATTTGTCTATTAGAGATAGAGTCAGGAAGGAATGGATTAATTCATTCTCCATCACCCTGAGGCTTAAGGTACTGAATCTCTTCAAGCTGAATGCCACAATTTGCCCCATAGAGTAGCCATGGGCAGCAAACGTGGATTCATACAGCCATCCAAGAAAGTTCCCGATGGAGCAGTGAATCTAGATCCATCCTTGAAAAAGAGAAAGGCATAAGGAAGAAAAGGGCACTTACCAGAACTCGAGCTCACAAGCCGATAAAGCAAGTCCCCGTACGGGCCACCAGAAATGATGCGGGATCGGTGAGCCGAGGAGTCGAAAGAAAGATTTCTTAGACTCTCAAGATCTGGCAGTAGTGCTCTTTTATTTAGAGAATAGTGAGGAATAGCATGGGGACAGGACCCATGGGCAGGCAGAGCTGGTGTGTGGGGACAAGACCCACGGGCAGTCAGAGCTCCTGCTGCTGCCCCCGCTGGCATGGGGACAGGTCCCATGGGCAGGCAGAGCTAGTGTGTGGGGACAAGACCCACAGGCAGTCAGAGCTCCTGCTGCTGCCGCTGCTGCTGCCCCCGCTGGCATGGGGACAGGACCCATGGGCAGGCAGAGCTGGTGCGTGGGGACAGGACCCACGGGCAGTCAGAGCTCCTGCTGCTGCCGCTGCTGCTGCCCCCGCTGGCATGGGGACAGGACCCATGGGCAGGCAGAGCTGGTGCGTGGGGACAGGACCCACGGGCAGTCAGAGCTCCTGCTGCTGCCCTGAGTTGAGGGTTAGGGCTAATTTTATAAGGCATGGGTACGTGACTTATTTTTACTG